>NW_028277535.1:604221-906332 GCF_059751315.1 Micrasema longulum | reverse complement strand
TTCCACTGTCGCGCGTCGTGTCGATGTATCCATACAATATCGAATATTGTAATAAATAAATGAAAAGAAGATAATAAACGTAATAATCATTATCATTTCCCTATCCGTACCTAGTGGTGCATAGAGCACTGAACTGGTAATGTAGCGAATCTGGAGCATTTTTGTTATATAGAATATAGAATGTAAGGTGATCAGTCTTAGGCTTCATGCGCCAGTCCAGGGACGATGGAATATTCATCTTATTTTTGACAAAAATCACAAAATGAGTTAAAATTCTACAAGATATTTCAAACCATTTGGCATATTATATCATATTATGGCATGATCAGTAAAATAAAGATTTCAGCAAAAAAAACGAAAAAATGTTTTTTAAGCAATAATAAAATATTAAGAGAATTATAAGCGGAAACTCAATGTAGATGTGACACACAGGTTTTATGTTTTTTTTAAATGTTTTATTTATTGAAGTTTCGTTCATACATAATTATTGATATAATAACATTTCTACCTCTCTAATAGAGTGAAAACTCGTGTTTATAGATAGAGTTCGTTTTACATTATTTATATATATATATATATTTTCCCATTATAAACAAAGATTAACAATAAAATAATGTGACCTCACTGGGATTACCCATGCCGAGGACACTTTACAATATACTTTTTAAAAATATTTTTACATGTGAGAATAAACAAAGAAGACTTAATATACAGAGATACTCAACAAAACGTTCAGAAATTTTTAAACACTACGTATTTAAGTTTATATTTAATTTGTTTATTTTATTAGGTAAACAAACAGTATGTACACAAATATTGCCAATTTCTTTGTATTTTAGTGTAAGACACTCATGCACACACCAAAAAAAATGTTTACACTTTATACAATAATTTAAATTATGTTCAATATAATAAATGTAAAAGAAACGAAATGAAAAAATATGTATAAAATAATAATGTTAAATATCTGGTTCTCTCTAAATTTCCATAATTTTTGACCTAAATTTACATACAGTGTCACAAAAAATATCAGCTTCTGTAAATATATTTTTATATTGGTCGCATATTCTAGGTATTGTAGATTGTTTAAAATAGTTTGTTGACGCGTTTTCTGTGTAAAACAGAAGATTTTGTCTTGTCGGTCTAGATGGCACGCGGAATGGAAGTCTTTCAAGTAGGTTAGGAGAATAAATTTTAGTGTTTATTAATTTGAATAAAAATAACTGGTCTAACATTATTCTTCGATTTTTAAGAGAGTTTATTCCATGATTCTGCATACTTTCAGCATGGTTAAAGAATGTATGTACACCTTTACTATTTATATTATAAAACATACAATAAAATAATAAAAACATAATATAAACTATATATTATACCCGAATATACATAATATTTTATTTACTTATCATTTTACTACACTACTAAAAGATACACAATTTTATACTGGATGGAGTGGAGTTCAGGGCAGCTATTCTAAACGCTCTCGCGGCCGTAGACAATGCTTTTATTTCGCGTGTTTAAATACAAAATACACCAGATAAAAATGTTTTCTACGGCCGCGAGAGCGTTCGGAATAGCAGCGCAGGATACGGTAGGTTTCGTGTGTTTTTAAAATTTAGATTGAAATGTTTTAATTTTTGCCAAAGAAAAAACTAAACGTATGACTGACCATTTTACCTTAATGTAACAAAAAAAATTATCAAGATATACGGCGATTGGTGTACCAATGCAGTGCTCTATGCACCACCAGGGGAGGAAAGGGATTGATGATGATGATGATTTGCTATTGATTTTAAGATTTCTGGAAGATTATTAAAGATTTTTTCCCAACGTATGAAAAATGCTTTAAAGCTGTATTGCATCTGTGTAAAATTAAATTATTCGCAAATTAAGAAACTGGTGTTGTGATGTTGTTGTTTTTACTTGTGATTAATTGGTTTTAAAAAAATGTATACAGTTGATAAATACTGAAAAGTGGCATATCTCAAAATACAACTTTTCATAATAATTGTGTTTTTGCTTATTTCGGTGGTATGCACCCGCAGAAGACCCTTTGCTTTAGAGTTAGTATGTAAAACGCGCTAAAAAGCGTTCTCCACGCGCGCTACATCGTTCAGAACACCAGCCCAGGATTCTGGTTCTAAATCACACACAGAACGTCGGAACTGTATTCTTCACCTGCCTGGACACAGACGATATAAGTAGATAATAATTATAAGGTTGAGAATATATTCCTGGAATATTTCTAAAGTTTTATCACCTTCTTTGTTATAATGTTACAACGCCGACTCCATTTCTCCTTCTCAGCATGGTCTGGTGATTAACGTGTCTTAATATCGACATTAATATCTAATCTAAATATTTGTAAGATAGTAATAGCAATAATGAATTATGTATTATGGTTTAACACGCCACACGTGTCGAATTTGATAGGTGGACAGTTTAAACCTGCATAAATACTATAATAGATTAATTTACATACCTAATAAACTATACATATTTTGAATATAGCTCAATGTTTTTGGTAGTCAAGACTGGATCCCCCTTCCCAGGGAGCTATCAAGATTGAAATTTATTGCGACAGAGAGGGAAACCATTTTTGAGAAAGAAATTGAAGTACAGGCATTTACTAGGTTTATTTGATTCAAGCGGAGGAAAACTTTTCGAAATCCGGCGCTCCTCAAACACTAGATTCGGAGATCGTGCTTTTGCCGTTGCCGGCCCCTCTGCCTGTAACCAATTGCCTTCAAACTTACAAATCATCGACAGTCCCAGTCAGTTCAGATCCTAAATAAAATCTCACTTCTTTAGTTTATCATACCCACAATTTTAAATCAGAAAATATAGTATGTCACTTTAGCTAAGTTAGAATGCAAGTTTACGTATACAATTGTAAAGCGCCCTTGAGGTGATTTGTCACAAACATGGCGCTATTTAAATCAGCCAAATTTATTATTATTATTATTAAGGCCTGTCATTGGCTGGTTAAAGTGATTGCTTTACATACTGTATAACATTCACAATTTTGCTAATGTTTGAAAATTTACGTCTCCTTCCACCTGAAAGTACATTCCTCCACATGCCCGAAACGAACGAATATTGCAAACACGAATAGGAGTAAAAACTGTATTTACTTGTATCACAACAGCCTATGTTAATTTTTGTAATTTTTTTAATTCAATAACATCAGATAGGATTATTATTATAATTTAACTCTTCTATCTGTTTACTTTTGTGAAGTTAAAGAGCTGAAACATTTATTGATAGGGGTGAGATTCATCTTATGAATTATTTCACCTACTAGGGAACGCCTGAAATACTGTTTAATTTACTGGATAGTTTCCTGAGAAATGGGATACAACCTTGTCTACAAACGTTTGGGTATAATATTGTTGATTTAACTAACTGGTATAAGAAGAAGTACAAAAACGTTTTTTTTACTTCAGTATTTGATAGAGGGTTTTGTCCTCGAGCAATACATTTAGGAAGCAAAATTTAAATATGATAAATATTTTACTAAATTAATTATCTTATATCAGTTACGAAGGATTAAAAATATAACGAGGAAGTTCAGTGCTACCGGGAATTGTATTTGATAAATGTTTTCTGACACGCGGTAAAAATTAATTTCAATAGGTTTCACCACTGATTAATTTGTGATCACCGTGAACAATATTATGTATGTACTATTAGTTTTATATCACCCGTCGATGGGAGGAGTGCTCTCCCGAAATGGCAGTAGTGTTCTTGAAAAATAATTAAATTGTGTAAAATTCATAAGACAGTTTTATTTTCATAATAATTAAAACATTATTTTTTTTATTAAAGAAATATTAGCGTTCTTATAATTTACACAAATATATTTTAATTTTGGTGACCATTTTCAACGAGTTGTAAATAACTCACTATTAGAAAATGGAAATCAAGTTGGGGTAGAGTGGGGTTCGAACCTCGGACCTCTGATCCGTGAGTCCGCAACACTAGCTACGGGACCATAACCCGATTCATTTAATTATTCAGCGAAGTTTCTCTAAAATGTATGAGAAAAATTATAAAAACTAATTACTGTAAATGACGTCACAAGTTCTTCTAAATCAATCAATGATAGAGTGTTGTTATAGATTGAATTCCGGTTTCCGAGAAGCCAACCTATCAATCAGGACAATTCACCGAAGGCAATTAGTGATGCTTTAAAAAAATATATATATTTGAAAATTTATTTATTAACCCTTACAGATTATTACATTCATGTTACAAAAATAATATATGATTTTTTATTCATACCCTGTTGCTGATAATATTTTTTACATTTTTTGAAAAGTTTGTCTGAGTCTTTTGTTTAGTTTTGTCTGGTAGTTTATTGTATACTTTCAGTCCCTGATTTATTAGTCTGGATTGTCCTTTTCTCACTTTGGAATGTTGTATGTGATATTGTTCAGATATTCTTGTATTATGTTCATGTTGATTACATTTTTTTTCAAGTTTTAGTTCTTTATCTACAATGATATCAGTGGCTAACTTATGAATAAATTTTAAAGATCCTAGTTGAAAAAGTTCATAACAATTAACTGTTTAGTTTTTTTAAAGAGTTCTTTAGTTGGTGTTAGATAAGGGAGGTCATATACTAGCTTCAATATTTTATTTTCCTATATTTGTAGTCTGTTTATGTCATTTTGGTTTCCTGTTCCACATAGTTGTTGCATATAACATATTTTAGATTTGAAATAGGCTTCATACATAATATTTTTTTCCGTTTTTGGAATGAGATTTTTGATTTTTGAAAAAAGACTCGATAATGTTGCTAATTACATTATTGATGTGAGTTGTCAATGTCAATTGTCTGTCTATTGTTAGTCCTAATTATTTAACATGTTCAATTTGTGTAAGTAAGTTTGTGTTTGTCTTAAGGATGTAGTCTGGTAAAACGAACTCAAATGAGGAAATCATACGATTTTGCCATTTTAAAACGAATGGTTATTTTCAATCGCGCAATAATAAAAAAATAAAAACAAATAAATCAAATAATATTTATAATTTTAAAGGAATTTAAAAAAAAAATACTTAAAAGTTGTATGTAACCTAAATATAATTACTTTTAGACCGGCAGATTACGCCATTTCAAATTTAGACTAAACTTAGGTATCTGGGATCTGAATAGAGACTAAGTACTGAACTAAAAAAAATTGTAATGTCGTCGGGATACATATTAATTAGACTAATTTAAAAATTACACAACTTCATTGAGGCGATGAAATTTTGACTGGCACCCTGCGTAAGATCACCTCATGTAACAGATGTTCAAGTTAGATTGCATTTGGTGAATCAATGGAGTGCCCTATGTACCATTGGATGCGGAAAAGAATTTGATGATGATGATAAATATAATGAGGCCTCAATCGGAGCTTTGATCGTCAATCTTGCGCTCTACCACTCATCCGCAAACCTACCGACATCGACGGTAGAAGTATCGATATATTGAAGATATTCTCGTTTATCTGGTTCTCGGTACTCTCTGATACGAATTGAGAAAAAATCAGCTATGTCGTCGGCCGATACCGTTACTCGGGTAACTCGAGATTCTTCTCGTCTTGTTCGCACAACTTGCAAGTAGATATTATATCACCAGAAGATATAAAAATCGTGCCCATAAAGCGATCGGCAAACTACACGAATCTCCCTTTTAAATAAAACGCTTGTCTATCGAATATTTTAAAGAAGAAACTTCAAATTGCACCACACATTACTTGGATATATTTTTTTTCAGAAACCCAGTTTTTCTAGAGCATTCATGTGACCACAAATAATAATTAGAAACTTCAGAATTTTTTATTATTTGTTAATCGACTATTAAACTAAGCCAACATTTTTAATTTAAAAAAATATATATCGTATCAGCGCTACGATTTTTCAAAGTTTTGTATTTTTAAGAGGTTCTCTTCTGTTTATTCTCGGTCAGTTCTGGCGATTGGTCTATTCACGGTAAGTAAACCAAATATTTTTCACAGCTCTTTTATCATTGGTTGATTCATATGAATTAGTGACGTCGTTCAAAGTAGTTTGTTATTGTTTAAATATTTATTATTACTTTTTTCGTACATTTTCAAGAAACTTTTCCTTACAATTGAATGCTCTAATTTTTACCGCGCGCAAGAAAACATTATTTGTATACAATTTCCCGAAGGGCTAAAGTCCCTAATTATAACACTTTTATTTGATGGCCCAGGCTGAAACGATCAGAAGAATCATAAACGATAATATATGAATTATAATTAACATAAACACCCTTATTTTATACGTAAAAATGTACAGGAATAAAATAACACAATAAATTAATTAAAGGGAAGTTATGTTCATATTTCCACTGTATTCAGTACAAGGGCTTCAAACTAAAATTATTGCGGAAATTTTTTCATTATTTTAAATGCGTTTTTTTTTAAACCAATAACGTAAACTGCAAACACCTACTGGCGCAATCATTGTGCCAGAATGTGTATGAGACATATGACATCCGTAATTGATTAAAAACACATTAAAACTAATAAAACAACTTTAGCCGAAATAATTGTTGTCTGAAGCCACTGCCTTCATCACAGTTGATTTGCATAATCAACGATTTGCGTTCGGATAGTTCAAATAAATTAATCGGGGAAAGGCTATTGAAGTACCAACTTCCCACTGAGCTATAAATGATTTTTTTAAAGAAAAGGGATATGCTGCGTAATGCAAAAGCGAAAACATAAAATTATAGCTCGGTACACATATTAAAAAAACTGATTCTACTGTGAATCGGTGTTTTTAATGATAACGTGATATAAAAAACGCGAATATAAAAAAAAAAAAAATTCTCATTAACCTTTTCTTTTATTTCTTTCTTATTTTGTTTACATTTTTTAGATCTTTATTTTAATAGGTACTTTTTTATTTTTTATTCTTTTTTTTTCTGTAGATACAAATTTAAATTTTCTATTTACTTTGTTTTATTTTTATCTTTTTTTGGTTACATTTATGAGCACACACAATTTTTTATGTGCATACATTTTTTCCTATGTTTAAAATATATTCATGTAAATTTAATTTTAATTGTATTATTTTTTCTCTATTTTCCTACTTATTTAAAAAAAGAAATTAAACCATTTTATCTGGTTTTGTTGAGTTTTTTCTTTTCTATTTTCTTAATAATATTTTTAACTTTTGAAAGCATCAAAAACAAAACAATATATGTTCTATATTTTATATGTATACAATATTATGTCTGTACTCTTTCATTTGATTCTTAATTAAAACTAATGTCTGCACCCGAAGACAAACTATTATTTAATAGTTTATCGGGCCAAATATGTTTTCATACATTGATTTCTTTTTATAATGTATTAAATATTGCAATAATGTGTGTATTTTATTGAATAAAGACTATAAAAAAAATTCGGCCCTTTGTATACTCAGTAGCAGATATAATATTGGTTGACAAGCAACCTTCAGAGAAAATATCTTACTAAAGCTACGGAATAGTTGTAAGCTGTAAGGTTTTTCCCTTTTTGTTCAAATTTATTTATGCATTTTATCATATTTATATTTTTTTGTTCAAAATTTAAAAGTTTGCTTAAAACATTTGTACTTTTTAGATTTCACTGCTGTTTTTATAGCTTCCGATGTTGTTTTTCTGGAGTAATATTGATAATTCTACTATCCTCAAATACATATCGTATGTATAGGTGTAGAATATAGTATAATTAAGTTCCGTTTGTCTAGCGTTTCTTGTAAAAAGACTTTGATGTAGATTTTTTGAACAATTATCCATTCAAATATAATTTACGTAGGTACGAGTATTTATCTATCTACATATTCACGATTATACCTTTGCTATTGATAGAGTGGTCCACAGTTTCACGCCCACATGCGCCAAATTAACCTATCTAAGTACACAAAAACATCTATTATGTTATAAACCTCGGGCTTTTTAACCCGTCAGGTTCTGATTTCAATATTGAGTAATTCGATTTCACATTTATACTCGAAACACGGCTGATACGCGCCATAGAAACGATAAAGTTAATGTCAAAAATACGCCCATGTTCGAAGCTCTGCCCACACTAAACTATATGTATGACCGGACGATTCCTGGCTTCGAAGTATGGCCAATGGATATACAATACGACTGTAATCTGTAGAGTTCTCGAGCCCATATTTTACCTGAGCCAATCTTCGCCACAAATCTCCATTGAAGTGATTACTTGTGGAAGTGTACGTAGGCGAATTTTAATACTCCCGAGGTATGGCAGGTTCCCGGTACCTGCATTCTTAACTTTACTTTGAGTTGAAGTGATTTATTACTTATTGCTTTGTATTCTGCTTATTTCTTAACCAGATACCGTTTGTGCTGGACCGCTGCTAATGGCAGATCAATTATCTAAATGCTGAAGGCATACCTACCCAGCTAAACATTTTAATATATTTTAAATTAAGAGCATTGTTTTTTTCAGATGAGAGTTACTTATATTTTATTAGTATGTAGTTGTACAAGTACAGGGATGATAATATTTGCTACATTAAGTATTTTATGTTCCTTCT
This sequence comes from Micrasema longulum, assembly GCF_059751315.1. NCBI lineage: Eukaryota > Metazoa > Arthropoda > Insecta > Trichoptera > Brachycentridae > Micrasema > Micrasema longulum. Next base: position 897,764 of record NW_028277535.1, on the reverse strand, counting down.
AGCTTTTTTAAGTCTGTAGTCGGGTAAAACGAACGCAAAATTAGGAAATCATACGATTTTGCCATTTTAAAACGAATGTTTTTAAAAAATCGCGCAATAAAAAATAAAAAATTATATATAAAATAAAAACAATATTTTTGTAGGTATTTCTATTGAAAATATACTTAAAAGTTTTATATAACTAAAATATAATTACTTTTAGACCGGCAGATTACGCAATTTCAAATTTAGACTAAGCTTAAGTATCTGGGATCTCAAGAAAGACTAAGTATTGAACTAAAATTTGTTAGAATGATTTGAAGATAATAAATTAAACAAGAAAGTGGTCGCGGCAGAATCTAATTTTTTTGTTTTTGAAAAGAAATATAAGCATTTTAAATCACATAATTTTTTGTGACATTTTCCTTTATTTCTACTTGAAATTATGCCTTCGGTAATACTTCGATTTCCAACTTGGTTGACATGAAATATTTATTTAAAAAGGTGTTTTTACACTAGAATATTTCAGAGTTCCCGGACTGTTGCCTGAAGCGTAAAACTGATCATCTTACCTTCATGTAACAAAAAATGATCAATATACACTGCGATTGGTGTACGAATGCAGTGCCTTATACGCCATTAGGTGCGGAAAGGGAATGACGATTAACCTAGTAGTATTTTGATAAAATGTTAGTTGATGACAAAATGTATGAATGTGGAAGAAGCTAGAAATGTCAGGAAATACGTGTGTGCCGGTCCATCCTCTCTGTTTACCCACACGTGGTAATAGTGTGATGGTAGGAGTAGTATCTGAAAGTTCATTAAATAATTTCTGGATAAAAAATTTATTTCAATTCTGAAAATGACCCCAAAATTCGAAAACTGAAAAAAGTTCACTGGCTGAGCATCCGCGCGAGACTCGGAACTGCAAGAAAAAATCGTCCTAATAATTATGAAGAATAAAGTAATATTTCAATCGGATGCTTTGCCGATTTCGCACTATGGTGAAATTAGGTACATAAAAATAGCAGCAGTTGGCAAATACACCGTAGCGGATCCAATGTTCCGATAACAGCTAAAACTAACAAAAGCAAAGCCAGTGGACAGCATTTGTAGTTTAGCAGTTTGCATACAAGTCACGATAATCATCCACTGCCGCGGTATGCGAGACAGGGAAAAAACAACAAAACGAAGAGCTTTCAGGTCCTTTTGTGGAGCCAATTAGTGGAGATCTTGTTTAGTGCTGGGCTTCAAGGACGGGGACTGGAGCGTCCCAATATGGAAGATGGGAGAACCCGCAGCAGAACACACATGCCAGGCCAGGGCTGGATTCTAACGATTGCTTTTATTTCTGTTCGATATCGAATTGGAACTTACGAGTATTTTGGTCGACACTATCGCTTGGGTGAGATTTGGAAGATTTAAGTGCGCGGAACAGGCAAACAAGTGAAAAAACTACTGGCACATAGTAAAGTATTAAAATATTACAAATATATTTAAGCTAAAAAAAGGAAATAGGATTTACTAAAAACAAACTATATAGATATGAGCAGAAACGTAAAAAATACCTTAGCTGTAGGCGCAATTATTAAGTTTTACAAGAATGTTAACAAAAAATTCCTTAAAGCCTATACTTCCATATTTCCTTCTCTAAAAATGTTCTCCATCTCTGTTGCAATGTGTTAATCTTAGTAGCTCCCTAGGGGGTGAAATCCAGTATTTTGTCCACAGATGTTTGGACAAACTCTAAATATTGTAAATAGTCTAATGTTTTATATCACAAAAGAAGCCGCATATCCAGGGGACCACTAGTAAAAGCTAAACCCATTCGCCCCTACCTAATAGCAATAGCCCGAAACTTTAAGGAGATGTAGCAATATAATATATATGAAAGCTTTCACCCTTCACTCCGTAGTCGGGCTCTAAAGACCTAAGCTTAAAGGGCGGAAATTAACTTACGAGGACCCGTCGCAATATAATAAAATAGAAAAAGTTCAATAAGAACAAACAACAAATAGCAAAGACTAGTAATAATGGTAACGATTTAAACGAGCACTAAATAAATAGTCCAGATCTTGTCTCGATGTCCCTTATGTTTGTCAATGCTTCTTTCTTTTTTCTTTAAATGTTTTAAACTACTCTTTTATTGTAATATTTAAACCTTATAAATTGTATAAATGGACAATGTCCGTTAATAAATAAATAAATAAATAAATAAACGTGTTATTAGTGAAGATTAGCTCGAAACGATTACTTACTTAAAGGACATGTTTTCACGACCATTTATTGGTTCGCCCCTGTATGTAATCGTACCTTAATATATTATTCTGAAGGAAAAATACCACTTACGGAATTATGATCCAAAGATTTCATGTCTCGGTGTACTGAAACCATTATTTATTACATATATATATATATATATATATATATATATATATATATATATATATATATATGTATAAATACACGAAGAGAAGGGGCGCGGGCGGCGCCCAGTCCATTGCGGTATGATCAGGTGTAAATTGATGGTCAATTATTACAAGCACCTTCTTCATTTTTACGACTAGTGTAATGGTTAGTAATTTCCCCAAACACCCTGAAGTGCAAGACACTAAACACCTCCGTGTTCCGTTTTGTTTCTTTACACTTTCGAAAGCTTTCATTTTGTTTGGCGTGGGCGATGTTGGTTTATGTTGGTGTATGTTGTTGTACCAAGTTAATATGACTTAACTGTCCTTCTGCTACATTATGAATATTGGATTATACATTACAATGTTGTTTTGGTGGGATTTAGAAATATATATTATTATGTGTGATATTTATTTTACCTGATATAGAACTTCCCTACCACATAGCGCACGCCACATCTGAGGACTTAAGAGGATGTTCGTTGTGAAAGAATTTTGACGAATAGGTATTTTAACATTGTCTTTCTGTCACAACTGCACGACGGACTGATTTTGGTCAGCTAGAATCGACAAAATTGACGTTCCGTTGTCCCGTTTTCTGGACCTCAAAACTGATCGATTTTGGTGAGTATTTTTTAATTCTTTATCATATTTGTATACAGTACGTCCGAAGACGGCAGACAAAACTAGCCGCTTTTTTGGGTTTTTGGATGGTTCTAGTTCCCAAAAGAAACAATTTATCAAAAAAGCAAAACGACAGAGATTCGCCGATAGTAAATATCTATAGCGCGTAAAAAAATCATTACTCTAGTGCCATAATCCAGGGAGAAAATACGGAAGTAAGTCCAGTTGGTCCATGTGGTACACGGAAATGTTGACAACTGCATAAACTTTTATTTTATTTGGATGTAAATACATTACAATCTACGAGTGGTTATTAGATAATATGTACACATTTGTTAAAAGCTACAAATATAATATAAACACTAACGAGTATCCTTTAAGGGCCATTTACACGTCGAAAATACAATAGATATGACATTAGATCCGTGAACAGCCTCGACCGCGCAGGGGAGAACGCTTTCAGTTCAAAGTTTACGAACGAAAATAACGCACTAAATAATAATACTGTTTTTTTCTGCCTCCATTTTCGGGAGAAAAATGTGCGGGAGCGACACATTCACTTCTAATAAATCGATACTGGCACAAGGTCCTGTCCGTGCGTGTTCACACGAGGACAATACGTGCGCGGTGGCGGTGGTAATAATTATTCCGCGAATATAGCCTGCCCGTCAATCTCGGTGGCGATATCTCGGGACAATTTTTGTCCTACAATTTTCTGTTTACACGTGGATAAAAGTAGACAAAACAATATTGTATTGTCCGCATGTAAACGGTTTTTTATACTTCGATAAGTAACAGATGTTCGTGATTTATTTTGTTGTAATATGTTTATATTATTTATATTACAAAACGCACAATGAGAGAACAAAAACCTAACGTAAGCTATACACTTGTGGAGTTGTTGATTCAATATTGGTTTGGGCGAATGAGACAATCCATATTACTTCTACCTAGCTCCACTATCTATTTTTTTATAGACTTTTTGAAAATTTTCTCGTTACTAATTGTTTTAATAGATAGTGGAAGTAGGTTATACATTTTAATTGAATAATACTAAAAATCCATTTGTCCAAGAGTGGTATTAGTTTGTATTTGTTTAAGTTGTCTTTGATTTATTTAATATGATTTGATTTTGCTATGTTGTTCACTGCTTTTTGTGTGTGGTTTGGTAAAATTACAGCATTCTAAAGCACAAGCAGGAAAGGATCAAAACTAGTTGTGTGCAGAATAAATTGTGGTGTGTTGACTGCGTCGGTCAGATAGGAATATCTAGCGTAATAAATATAGAAGTTTGGTATATAAAATACTTTGCTGCCAGGGTTTGCGTTCGCTACACCGGCTACACATTTATCTACGTTGGTTCGTTATTAGTTTTCTCGTCTAACCCTTTTATCCCATTGTTCGTGTCGCTATCTGACTACCTAACGTCCTTACCTGCGTCCAATACAACGCGAATCCTACATCTTCGCTAATTGGATGACGGCGTAGGTACTGCGTGTGTTCGTACAGCTAGTGGTCACCATACACAACACACGCCTCATTCTGTTCCTATCATTACGCTGGAGCCATAAGTTAATGTGATTTTGATCGTTCCGACATCTAAGAAACATTAAGGAAAGTTGCCCAACAAAATGTTGGCGCTGCAACGGCCTCATAACGAGATAAAGCCTTGAATGAAATCGAATTGAAATGTGATATACAAAGCTTAAGCAACCTCATTAATCAAATTAGGCTAAACAGTACTAAATATAGTTGTACGCAATAAATATTGGTAGATTTGCCAAATGCTGTAAATCTCTTCTCATTTTGTAAAGAGGCTGTTGCAATGGAATACAATGCTGTTAAAATTTTGAATGCTTCGCAAATTACGAAGTATTACCATTAGGAGCATTCCTAACATTGAGTTAAATGTTGTGCTAATTGGCTCCTGGTGTTTTTGCTCATTAAAACCCTTAATAAATAATCCATACCGCTTGGGTGAATATTAAAAAAAAAACTACTCCCACTGTAGTATTTTTTAATTTCTTTCTCGTCTGTCTGGTGGTTTAGTGGTTAGCGTATTTGCCTGACATAGGCGAGGTCTTAGATGTGATTTATTGACATGGTTGACCATAAATATGTATTTAGTATGTAGTTTTCACCGCGATGTTTCATAGCCGTGGATTAGAACCCGAAGCATGAACTTATCATCTTGCTCTCATGTAACAAAAAATGATTAAGATACGTTGTAATTTTAGTTCTTATGCAGTGCCCCATGCATCATTAGATATGGATGTAGGAATGATTATGACAATGGTTTCTTAAATCATGACCTAAGAGGTAAAATATTTAGTTTGTCAATGGCAAGATAACATTTTTCAGTTTCCTCTTTTTGAGTCAACGTCAATATCCGGCTTTAGAAAGCAAATAATGGATTCGTGTCTCGCACTCTCGGTGTTGTAAATGATATTTTTGGCATCCATCAACGCGGCATTCGTGACAAGGCTCTTGAGAGAAGATTCCAGAAAATAATGACATGATGTAGTACCGGTTTTCAGTCGTAAATAAAATAAATCGACGTTATTTTAGTGATTTTCATTAGTGCTCTACGAATCAATTGCAGTTGAAAGCAATATAAAGATACGAAGTGTCCATTATTCCCCGATAACGGAAAATCTAACGGAGGCCTTAACGGCGTTTAGCGGCCCTTGGCGTAACTTTTGAAATTCGTGCTTTTTAAAATAGCACTTCGCGTTTAGAAATCGTGTCAGCTATGATCAACCTCTTCTCTCGGCTGAATACTACTTACAGTTTACAGTACCTACCTTCTTAGTTATGCCACCATCTTTACTTTGTTATTTATTTATTAATAAAATCATACAGTCTTTATATAAAACAAAGTATAAAAGAACAATTAAAAAAAGTAAGACCAATCACAGATTTCACACTAATTTATTATGAATGCAGGAGGAGAGGGGTAGAATAATTGTATTAAAAAACAGTAAAAATAAAAATATTACATAAAAAGAACATAAAAAGGAGAAGACATTGTATAGCTAATCTACTTTCCTCCCTCTCTCTCTACTTCCATGAACATTTAAATTTATTTGTAAAAAATCACAACCAACAATAAATTATTAGATACAGGTAGTAGATGTAAGTAAGTATAAATTAAGAGTGGAAATCAAAAGTTAAAATGAAAATCAAAAATAAAAATTAAAGTTAAAATGAAAAGTTTAAATTAAAATTAAGTTAAAAGTTTAAAATAAAAGTTAAAATTAAGAATTGAAAGATAAAATTAAAAATCAAATTAAAAGTCAAAAGTCGAGCAGGAGATAAATTTAAAATGTCTTCAACAGATCCGATAAAAATATGGTATTTACAATGTAGTATGTCGATGTCACTAAAACTGTCATTATAGGTAATCTGTATTCTTCGTAGAGTGCTATTTTTTAAATAATTAGTCATTGAGTCAGGAATGTCGAAGAGTACAGATTGACGAGTTCTACGGACAGGGACTCGATATGAAATGCCTCTAACAATTTCTGGGCTATCAATTATGTTATTAAAAATTTTGTAGAGAAAGCTCATATCCAACATGGTACGCCGAGTGATTGTGATATAATATAGGACAACGGTCGGTGTTCGCACACACTATTTACACATTCTTACTGTAACGAGGGTCTTTTGTCTAATTCTCCAAGGTTTTTCCAACAGTTCAATGAAATGCATATCGAAACGACTAAGGAGGTTTCCAATTTTATGTAATGAATTAATTCAGAAGCTTGGTAATTATTTATGTTGGATACATGTATGAATGCTTGTATATATTGAAGTGATGGATTACGATTACGAAGAAGCACTTGTGTATTCTATTTTGAGAAGTGGAAGAGGATAGAATAGCCCAGCGGACGAGTTGCATCACCTCCAACAGTTGCTTCAGTACAAACGTTATTCAAAGTTCCGAGCCTATCTACATCAAGGTTCCATGACACATCGTTTTGAAGACAAGAACTGGTTAAATCGCCTTCTGCCCACTTAATTAATATCTTATGTTTTAACAATCAAAATAAAGTAAAACCGAGGCATTGCTTATGATAAACTTCGCTCTGTAAAATGATAAGTAATGGAAGGGTTGGGCCTTGAGACCAGTCTCGAGTACGAGCTCGTAATTGAAGATGGTTTATACGTTAAGATGTCACCCACGCTAAGTTTGTTGCTGTTTCGAAACGTTCTCTCTCGCATGAAAGTCGTGGTAAAATAATAAAATAGAGACATATTACTTATTAATGTATAATTTGATACTGATCTACTGTGGAAACTTTTATCTTTAAATGTACATTTAGACCATGCTTAGCTGTCACAGATAGGAATGGAATTAGTGCAAAAAATGTTTCCACAAATATTTGTTTGCGGAAAATACCATGTTATCTAATCTACATAGCTACATAAATCTCAGTTTCGTATATTTTTGTCATATTAAATATACAGTTAATCATCGCCTACTTAAATGTATAGAAACATCTTTATGTAGCTTCGTTTTAGCTGCCATTTTTGTTATATTCGAATAAGTTAAAATAATACATCAGCTGGTAACGTAAAAAAAGCCTTTGATTCGTTCAAGTATTTTCGCATTGATTAATAAAATTATATCTGCCCTATTTATTTCCTTTGCAATCCATCTAAGGAACAAAGAGTTCTTTGATCAAAACGAGCGGCTGGCGTTCTCTCAGTTCTCTGACAAGCAAACTCCCTTTCTGAATCCGCATGCGTTTTCTAAGGAGAGGTGACGGACGCTTTTGTAGAAATGAACCGACCATTTGTTCGGTCGTAGTATAGAAAGAGATCGCTGATAAGGGACAGTTGGAGTAGGGAGAGTAATTTGACAGTCTGAAGCGTGATATAACTAGTAAGGCGGTTAGAGGGGCGAGATATTATATCCGTGGGCGGATAAACGCCGAATGCCGGACTTACAATGGACGCTTTCTTGTTAAAGGTCGAAGAGAAGAAGCCCTTTAGCAGTGGCCCAAGAGCTGGAAAAAACACCTTTTAAAAACAAAATATTCAAATATTAAAAAAATATTATTGTTAACTGATTTAGATGTGCGTAATATCTTCTTTATGCAGACCGGTAGAACAACAACTACTGATGATCATATTACAAATTATACACATTATCTTGGTGTGAGGAATGAAGTAATTCCGCGAGGTCATATAAATCAATAATAATTTACGTTATGGGTATTTTTTGTATCTATCATTAAGTATAATTTTAGTCTCCGAATAACCAAATATTATTTTATATGGTAATTTTAAAAACGTAAATAGTAAACGCAAACAACTAAAGGCGACTCGGCTAAAAAAATACGAAATGTATTACGGTAATACTTGATCTGAATTTTTGTTTGAATGTTTGTTATTTATAATTTTTCAAAGCTAACGAGTTTTCAGAATCAATCAGAAGTTACGTTTTATTTTTAAAAATTAAAATGTGTGTGAACAAACACATTATATTTGTTTGTTCACAATGTTTTGAGTATGTCCAAATGCTTGCAGACTGGCTGGCACCCGGATGAATCTCACCCGCATGATAAAGGTTTCAGCTCTTTTACTTCACAAAAGTCAACAGATGGAAGAGTTGAAAAAATGTGGATGATCAAACACAGGCAGAATGGTGAATGTTACACAGTATGTAAAGTGGCAATTTAAACCAGCCAATGACAGGTTATAAACCCTGTAAATGTCAAGACTCCCATAATCCCTTCTCAAAAATATTTTCCCCCTCTGTTGCAATAAATTTAAATATGAATAGCTCCTTAGGAAAAGAATCCAGCCAGTCTGCAAGCATTTTGACATACTCAAAACATTATGAATTAACTACCTGGTAAAAAAGAAGAAAAAAAAAATGGAAAATTGTTTTCATGCGTTGCCTGGTAGGTGAATTGGTTCAGCCGGATGAATCTCACCCGCATGATAAAGCTTTCAGCTCTTTTACTTCACAAAAGTCAACAGATGGAAGAGTTGAGGAAATGTGGATGTTCAAACATGGGCAGAATGGTGAATGTTACTCAGTGTGTAAAGTGGCCATTTAAACCATCCAATGACAGGTCATAAGCCCTGTAAATGCCTAGACTCCCCTTCTCAAAAATGTTTTCCCCCTCTGTTGCAATAAATTTAAATTTATTTATTGTTATTCCGTCACCCATTTCATCGCTACATATAATTGGAATTTGTCTCCAACGATTGTTGATCCCAGCTTTTTAATGATCATCTTGTTTCTCGCAGACCTATTGTATTGGGCGTATTGTATTGCCGTGTGGCACAACAGGTCGAGATTTTAATAGCGGGGTATTACAACCTTTATTATCTTAGGTAGATTTTATGTTAATATTGAATAATCGACAGAGGTGACTCACATAATAAAATGTTAGTATGCATTGGATTATTGTGATTTGATGATTGAAGTTAATTGGCAACACTTGTGAACATACATGCCGTCTGTTCCAAAAACCTTTAAAATAAATCATTTTAAACATGAATAAGGTCTTGACATGGGAACGAGGAAGATACTATTGATTGAACTAAGCGGAAATTATTTAAAAATTATTAATTTTAAAAAAATGTATCGTATTATCAGCGCTATGATTTTTTAAAGTTTTGTGTTTCTGAAATTACTCCGCGCGTGACGTCTCAGTTCTCTTCCGCTTCTTCTCGGTCAGTTCTGCCGATTGGTCCGTTGACTTACTGTAAACCGGAAATCTTTCGCTACTCTCTTATCATCGGTTGATTTAAATGAACTTGAGATGTCATTTAAAGTATTTCGTTTTGATAAAAATATTTTTTTCATGCATTTTTAAGAAATTATGTCGCACCTACAATTTGATGTTCTAAAATTTACCGCGCGAAAGAAAACATTTTTCACATCCGATTTCCCGTAGGGCTGAACCTCTTATAAACTTCACCAAACTTCCTCTAAAATTTACCGCGTGAAAGAAAACATTTTTTACATCGAATTTCCCGTAGGGCTGAACTTCCTCATTCGAGGTAGATAATATTATTAATTGAATCGGTATTAACTTTGTTAAAAAATATATATTAAATTTATTAAAACAAACATTTTGTTATTTTTTTTTTTTATTTTTTTTTTATTTTATTTTTTTATTTATTGGGGATATCAACAGTAATACATGTAATACAAATATAACAAATAACATATACAGAGAATAAAACCAATGACAGATATCCACAGAAATACATTAAATACACGTACAATACATACTAGTGTGTTTGTGTGAGTGTAAGTGAGTGAGAGGGTGGGTGTGTGGGTGTTATATTGGAAAGAGGGTGTCAGGTATCGAAAATATAAATATATATAAAATATTAAGAAATAGAGATAAAATTTAATAAAATAAAATAAAACTTTATTATTGAAACTAAGTATAAGACAAAAAAGAATGTTTTAAGACGCGCATTTTAAATGTTATTTTTTTACAATCAAATGGATCAATAAGGGGAAAGTTCAAATTATATTCACTAGCAAAACGTATAAGTGGAGAGTTCTGGGCATAGTTCGTACGAACTGCTGGCACATGAAATAGAGAGCTCGACGTGTGACGGGTGCGGTAGCCGGGGACATTTAATGATAACTCTGACAAAAGAGCCGGACTATCAAGGCGTCCACTGAGTATGTCATGAAGCACCCCCATGTCCAACAGTAGACGGCGATCTTCTAAAGTAAGCAAGTGGTGTTTTTTGCAGGAAGACATATAATTGAGATCGGTATACCTGCATCTCCAGTTAAGATGTCTAAGAAATGTCCATTGAATTTTCTCAAACTTTTCTTTATGTGTGACATATTGTGGAGACCAAACAGAAGAGGCATACTCGAGCAAACTGCGAACATGAGCAAAGTAGACCATTTTAATACACGCGATATCATTAAATACCTGACATGTACGAAGTACAAAACCAAGGTTTCTATGTGCACGGGTCAGTATGTCATCGAAGTGATTCTCAAATGTAAGTTTGCTATCAAGAATAACACCCAGATCGCGTACGGTATCAACTCTCTGAACAGGTTGGTTTGATAATATATAATGATATGGGATTGGATGTCGACCTCGCGAAAAAGAAATAAGCAAACACTTTGATACATTGACGTTAATACGATTTTTCAAATAGTATTCTGTCAAACGGTTTAGATCATCTTGAAGTTTAAGACAGTCAAGGGGATTCTTAACTTTGAAGTATATTTTTTTATCATCTGCGTACATCAAAAATCTTGCGTTCATAAATACAACATAAATATCATAGAGATACGCATTGTAAAACAATGGTCCCAAATGTGAACCCTGGGGTACTCCGGAGGAAATATCAGCAAACTCAGATCGAAAACCACCAAGAACAACAGCTTGGCTTCTATTGCTGAGATAAGATAAGATCCATCTGTGAACGTCTCCTTTTACACCCAAGTTTAAAAGTTTTCTCATAAGAATGATATGATCCACTCGGTCGAAAGCTTTTTCGAAGTCTGTATAAATTACATCAACCTGCTCAAGTTTGTCCATACAATGAAAAACATAATCTATAAATTCTATCAAATTGGAGATAGTAGATTTGCCTTTCAGAAACCCATGTTGTTGGGGAGGTATTCCTTTTACTATGATTGGATAAATCCGAGAATAAACTATTTTTTCGCACACTTTGCTGAAAGTATTGAGTATGGAAATACCTCTATAATTAGAAATTTTATTTTTTGAACTTTTTTTGTGTATTGGTAAGATATGAGCTTCTTTCCATTTCAGGGGAAAATATCCTTGCTTGAGAGATAAATTAATTATTTTATTGAGAGGGATACATAATGATTTTGCACATTTTACAATAAAATATGGAGGTACTCCGTCACTTCCAGCACCTCCATTTACGTCGAGTGTAGACAAGAACTTGTGTACCTCCCTTTCAGTAGTTTCAATTTTATCTATTAAACTACCGTCATCACAATATGGTGGTGCAAGATTTTCTACAGAATATGAAGTGCAAGGTTTGCTGAAGACCGAACTGAAGAAATCATTGAATCCTTGACAAATAGACTGACCACTGTTATATTTCTGATCTTTATACTCGAAGGATTTAGGGTAAGCAGAGCCACCTCGACGTTCTTTTATATATGACCAGAGTTGCTTGGGGTTGGATTTGATGTTATTTTGTAAAGATACAACATATTTTTGAAAACAATCTTCCTGAAGTATTTTTTGTCGATGACGCAACAGAGCAAACTCATCGTAATCGAGAAGGTTACCAAACTTTTTCCATTTGGCATGAACTTTCTTTTTTTCTTTAATTAATTTTAACAAAGAATCACTAAACCAAGTAGGATATGAACGTTTGCGACTACGTGTGTCGAGAGGAATGTGTGTTACGATCAAATCATTAATTAAATCATAAAACCTGGAGACGGTATCTTCCAACGATAAGCCGAGGAATTGTTGAATCCAGTTAATTTGTAAAAACTTTTCATTAATCAGATCGTAGTTTCCTTTCCGAAACCTTCTAATTGGTAAACTGTTTTCCTTAAGAGGGACAGTAAAAATATCATTAATGAAAATTTCTAACGAGGGGTGGAAAACATCTTCCTTTACTAAAGGAGAATTAGAGCGACTTACTTCCGATGCAAAATTACTAAAAACAAGGTCGAGAATATTATTTTTAGAGTTCTTATTCAAATTGTATTGACGAAAGTTATTTTTTATGAGTAATTCGATCAAGTTCCTGGCTGATTCCTGTAACTCGGCTGACCCTTTATGGATATAAACCGGGGAGTCAAAAGAAATCCATTGAATATTGGATAGATTAAAATCACCCGCAACAAAATAATAATCATCGCCACCAAGTTCAAAAACACTTTCAAATATTGAAGTTAAACGCAATATATGTTGAGATAGGAAAACTTGGTTCTTACCCTTGTTTACATAGTTGATGCTGTCAGGAGGGGCATACGAAGAGCAAATATGTAAGTTGCGAGAAGCTGAAGAAGACGCAGCCGAACCCATGCGGGAGCGCAAGGACTCCGAAGGAATGGTAACCCACAAGCACTCCGAACCCACTCGCGACCACTCGGGACGCGCCCGTGCACCGAGGCTCCGATGTACCAGTATCATCACACCCCCACCGTCGAGCTTACCACTTTCCACGCGATCACGATCGCGGCGAAAAATATCGTACCTGCTGTCGCAAATTTCGGAATCGAGGATTCCTTCGCGTAGCCAAGTCTCCGTGATTATAATTACATCATAACAGTTACTTAAGACATTCTGATAAAAAAGAGATAATTTAGAGCGAATTCCCCTTATATTTTGATAAAGAATTTGTAATTTATCGCCTTTCATAAACATAATATAACTGAGAAAAATATATACCTTTAGATAATTCCATAAATAATGTGACTAAACTCCTTGGTAAAGGCGCATAACTATGATGATTCAGTTTAAAGACAATAAAAAAGTGCGAGATATAGAATATTTGTTTTTTTAATAATAAAATTGTGTGCAGTAGAATGTGCAAGTGTGTACAGGACAAGTGTGCAAATGATAGTACACTATAAGGATACAGTTTTCTGACAATAAAATAGTGTGAAATATTGAATATTTGATTTTTTAATAATAATAAAAATGTATGTGGTAGATTGTGCAAGTGTGTGTAGAACAATTGTGCAAATGGAAGTATCGTAAAAAGTTGTATGTAAAAAAAGATAAAATAGTGATACAATATATTATATAACACTATACGGCGAGTTTTGATAATTTTAGTTTTAGAAAATCCGATTCGTTTCTAATATGGATTCGTGGTGAACCGTCGGATTTTCTTACATAAATGTTACAGTTTCTCACCCATATATAATTGAACTTTAAAGAATTACACAACAATTTACAGTCTTTAAAAAGTTTCTTGTTAGATGGAGTCAGATGGTCGTGAACAAAAATCTTCCTAGGTTCACCGGGTAGGTCAATGTTCGCAGATGAGAAATTTTTGTGTTTCCGAATACCAGATAATATATTGTCCTTGAGCTGACGGTTTTTTAATTTTGCAATTATGGTTTTCGGACGTCCGGCCTCTGGTTTAAAAGATTGCACGCGATGTGCAAACTCGATATCATCAGGCTTCAGAGACACTCCAGCGAGCTTAGCAATCCTCATCATGATATCAGGGGGTGAAACATTGCTCAATTCCGGAACTCCGGATATCTCTACATTATTTACTCGAAGCCACTGTTGATGATCACCGAATTGGTTTTCCAGATCGGCAATACGTACCTGGGATTGCAAAAGTTTACCTTCAAGTTCTGTAATTTTGTTATTAATATCGAAAGCAAATGAATCAAGTGCAGCGCTAACTTCATCTTTAATTACTTTCTTTATTTTCAACATCAAGGAGTCAATTGATTTCTCGAACATCGATTTCATCAATTCGCTCAATCTTTCCTCAAGAGCCGAAGACACTATTTGTGGGGCCTGTATCGTTGGGGGCGCCGGATGAGAAGGTTGCGCAGTAGTTGAAGTAGAGAGTTGACTTGCAATCACATGAGGGCTCGAGGATCTAGAGCGTGGGTCCTGCAATTTGCATGATTCACACTTCCAGTTACCGCGTGAAATTTGGGACATTCTTTTAAAAACAGAAGAGGAAGTACCCAAACATGAATGGTGCGCACTCATATAGCACCTTGAGCACTTTAAAGTCTTCGTTGGGCTCATGTTTTTCAAGCAAATTTTGCAATTCATGATGTTAATAAATAATGCGTGATTAGTTATCACTTGAATTTATTTTTGATCACTACTAGGTATATAGTTTCAAAAAGTTCATAATAGTGCTTAAAAATAAATTCAAGAGATCTCATAACAAAGTGTTTAATCCAATAAATTTAGTCGAGGTACATTGTTCGATTTTGCTAGAGTCTGAAATTATTATTGTTACAAGAACCAGTTTGATCCTTTGTTTACTTCAAAGCTTATATATTTCCCTCGTCTTATAAAAACAATTTATCAAGAATCTATTTTTCTGGCACTAGTGTTAAATTGCGTAACGGGGGTTGGTGTCGGGCTTTATAATACCACTTCAAGAGCATTTTGTGTATAATAGGGCCAATTGTAATGGTGACAATACATTTCACACGGTTCCACAAGTAAATTGATGGCACGGTTCCACCCTACTTGAAAGTAGAAAAATGGAGCATCTCCGCGTCCATCTGTATTCAGAAAACTCTCAAAATCAAACCCGCATGAAGTATATTGCTACGATTCATTAAAACAGTTTTTATTGGATGGTACATTAAAATCAATAATTTCTTCTTAAATATAACAAGCGTCTTTCACTTGACAAGTTCTTGCATTCCATTAATTGACTGCAATATTATTGAAATGTTTCGTGTTTTTATACAGTTTTCTACCCTGAGTGCACTGACCAGGGCTCAATCACAAATGACTATCGACGTGCTAAAAAACGTGCTAAGCATTTGAGCGATCACAACGAACAATTATGAACAAGCTAAAGTTAAAGCTAAATCGCGGTCACGTTGCAAAACGCCATAGATAAGTTCCGTAGTCAAACTTCAAATCTATTAATCTGTGGTCAAATCAAAAAAGTCAACGCGCGTGTAATCTCGTGTCGGTTTGTTTAAATTAACAATTAAAATGGCTCTTCCACCAAACGCCTTAAGATATATGAATGTAATATAATATAATAAACTACCCAGTAAAATCAAAGAAAATAAAACGTTGTGTTTGTTGTTTATCATGTTCATACCTTCAACAATTTTTTCGTTTAATTGCTTTCTCAATTTGATTCAAAACAAATAAATAGTATGATAAATTGTAAACAAAAAATAAAATAAAATTATTTTACTGACAGTTTAGGAATATTTTCCATATTTACACCGGTAAAATTCAAATATGTGACGGATTATGCGTTGCGAAACGTAAATATTTTGAATTTTGACATTTAATATTAGGTGTTGCCAAGCATTAGGTTAAAGTATGACAATATTAAAAAATATAATAATCCCGATCGATAACTTTCACAGATGTTTCATTGTGACCGCGCATACGATAAACAACCACGGTGAAAAATTGTTATCACGCCGCTAATTAGCACGTCGATAGTCATTTGTGATTGAGCTGCTGGTGTTTCTATTATATCTTTTCTGTTGTCATCATTCTTTTATGTTTGAGCTGAACGTTGCATTCATCAACTAACAGTCATTACTATGGTGTGTGTTGTTTGTTAGTTAGACTTCCAAAACTTTTTCTATTTGCCAAGAGTAGGAACTTCTACAATCCTTAGGCTGATTAAATTTCTGTAAAACTATAAATCCAAAGTGTATCTCATTTACGTACAAATAAGATACATCAAATGCAGTGTATTTCGATCATCTGTTACATGAAGGGGTGATCAGTCTCACGCTTCAGATGCCAGTCCAGGAACAATGAAATATTGCAGTTTAAACAACTTTTAAAAACAATATTTCACGTCCAACCTGCTAGGAATAGAACTCGGAGACTTTAGAATGGTTGGCAAATGCGCCAACCTCTACACAACGAGGGGGACGTATCTCCAATCGGCTTTCTTATTCAGGATTTTTTACTTGAGAGCAGCCATCTAGTCGAAAACACTCGTCCAAGGTTCTGGTTCTATTTACAACACAGATTAGTATTTTTCATCTTCCTGGACATAGAATAAGATATTATTTTATTATTATTCCCTTTCCGCGCCTAATGGTGCATAGTTCACTGCATTGTTACACAACCTCAGCGTATCTTGATCATTTTTGTTACACGATGATCAGTCTTACCTTCAGGTACCAGTCCAAGGACTATGAAAATTTTTAGTGTAAAAACACTCTTGATAATAAATATTTCATGTCAACCACTTCGGGAATCGAATCCGAGACCTCTTGCATGGTAAGCAAACGCGCTGACCATTACACCACGAGACCGAGAATAATAATAAGAATAAGATTTAATTGATTTTATTGTTTTCAGATATATTTATCGAACGATTTCTTATGTAAATATTACGTATTATTATATTAAATCACTTCGTTGGATAATTTCATTCATACGGTTTTATTGTAGATATCCATTAGAATGTCTTCAGATTTCCGTAGTTCCCCTTTGTAGAGGGTAAGTAAGTCCAAATTTTGTTTTATTCAAAGTCCCCCTACCACGTAATAAATAACAAATTTGTGGTTTTGTTATGGTGTCTCGGAGACCTTTTTCAGTTTGAGTGTTGTTATTGTTATGGGGTTCTCGAAGCTTTTGAACGAATAAATCTGAAAGGGGCGCGTATTTATGCATTATTTGATATCGCCGCGCGTTTTGAGAAATTTTATGCTCAGAAAAAGAAATATGAAAACCCGGAATGTGATATGTTTACTTAAATACTTCTGCGTAGATTTGGTCGGCTGCATTGGTATGTGGTCACGGTTGCTGTGTTTAATCACCGTAAAGTATTCAACGTAAATATTTATTTTGCGTTTTGTTTTTACTTAATTTTATCATCGTTCCCCCCTACGCATCTAATGGTGCATAGGGAACTGCATTTGTAAACTAAATGCATCATATTTCAAACATCTGTTACACAGAGATAAGGTGACCAGTCCTACGTTATAGGTACAATGAGATTATACAGTTTAAATAAACCTTATAATCAATTTTTAACGTCCAACCCTCCCAGGAATCAAACGCGGGACCTTAAGAATGGTAGGTGAAGACGCAAACATCTACACTACGAGGCGGACTTATCTCCAGTAGATTTTCCTTTTATAGAATTTTTACCTAAGAGTAGCCATCGTGTTGAAAACACTCGTTTAGGGCTCAAATTATATAATTTACTAGCGGACCCGACCGACGTTGTCGTGCCCGAACGTTGGCTTTCTTACTATTAGCTTGGAAAAAGACCTTTCATTAATAAGTAGGTACTTGTTTGTGATTAAATTCTAAAGCTAAAGATTGTTAATATTTAAATAATGAATTTAAGTAGGTATCTAGGTACTTGTTTATGGTTGAATACCAAAACATAAAATAAATATTTTTTCAAATATGCCATTCTTTTTGCAAACGTCAAACCCCGATCGTCTCAACAACAAAGGGGTGTACTTATGTAGGAATACGATTTTTAAAAATGTGTTGAATTTAATATTATCTTAGTGTTACCAAAAATCAAAAAAAAAAAAATGGGTAGAAATTATAAGGAATTTAAGGAAAGAATCCGATTGAGATCCACAAAAAACAAATGCTGTTTGTAAACATTAAAAAACAAACCCTTTTTACACACAAAAAAACAACATCTTTTCTTTTTTTTTGCAAATGCATTCTCCTCGAATGCAACCGTGGTAGATTGACGAATAAAGCATTTATGCTCCTAGCTTATGTTTTACATATTCGATGAAATATCTTAATATCTACGAACACGCACAGCGCAAAGATCTATATTTCTCTGAAAACCGCAAGTAAATCGGTTAAGTTGTTTAGGAGGAGTACGGTGACATCACACATACAGAGGAATTATATATATAAAGAAGATACTCCTATCCTTCTTCCGCTTGGACACAGTTTTTTTTACGTAACTACGTCCCTAATATTAATAAATACACAGTATATATTTTTCATTTAATTATTTATGGTTACATGTTTACATACTTATTGCAGCAATTTACATTGAGTTATGTGAATAAATATAATACATAGGTTTACGGAGTAGAAAAAATGCTCATACTTATTTTTTGTTATTTTCTGGTGAGTCGTCTAAACTGCCCAACTAGAGATAGTTTCCTCGTTTTAAGACAGTAAATATATTTTATCAGAATCTTTTATTTTATCATAAATACTATCCACTTTCATGATTTCATAATTGAATCATTTCATTGAATCGTTAAATTAAAATAATGATAAAATTTTACCGTGCCTTTTTTTCGTTTCTCAATAGTTGCGTATCCAAACTATCTACGTCATACTTTTCCCACAAGTTTTTTTCTCATATTTTATATAAATAAAAATACAATTCTACGATAAAAGTATTCTGTGACATTTCAAAGACGTAAATCACTCAAAGAATGTCTGTAAGAAACTTTTTTTGATGGAGATAATGAAAAGTTTTCATTATATTTTTGATTATTTTTTCAATTCCTTTTTTTTATTGAATATCAGCACAGACAAAAGGTATACACAATAAGAAATATAAAAAAAAAAACAAAAATCTGATCAATCCACTTTTTATGACTTGGTGAATATTTACCAATATAAAATTAGAACTGCTTATAAATAATTATTTCTTCATCTACACAATTAGTCAAAGTTGTGCATTTTCTTGTTTTAAATACAAAAAAGAAAAATACCAAATTTTACTTTATTTTATTAGTGTATACGGCACAAATGCCTTTTATAAACATAAACATATATACATAAATAAAATAAAAAATATAAATAAAATATAAAATTAAAAAAAAAAAAAAAATTACACACAACAGTGTTCTATACAAAACTATAAAATATTACAAAAACAATATAGTTATACATAATACATGGTATTTAAAATAATAATATATTTCAAATCATTATACTTTACATATTTAGGTAAATAAAATAAAGATATCGCTGTAAATTAGAAATTACAAAAATAATTAATTCTTAATTTGTTGGTATTGTTGCAATGTATTGATATTGACTGCCCTAAGTATAATACAAACTGTCTTGTTCTAAGACCTCAGGGGTTCACAACAATAAAAAAATCAAACTAAAATATCAAAAAATAAAAATAAACCTATTTAAAAAATAAGGTTGCATAAATATTTATTTATTTATTTATTCACACTCTTTATCAAAATACAATTCCATGTTCTCTTTGCCCAGCTAACAAGGGTACATACCCCGTTTCAAGCTAGGCAATTACATTTTAATATATTATAATAGTTAACAAATTAATATAGAGCACAGACAAACAAAATATAAACTTATTCGGATACACATTTTGATTCATATACATACAGACATACACATATATACACACATATTTATAAATATACACATATATACACATGTACATACACACATACGTACATACACCCATGCGCATACACATACATACATTCATAAAACATAGACAATTTATTTATGCGAAACTTCATGGTTCTCATCTATAAATATATTTTTTTTTAATTATTCCTTATTTTTTATATTTTATTTTTGACATCCAGTAAGGTTCTCCAATCCATGGCATGCATCAACATTTCTGACTCCCTACGACCAATGTCATGAAAGAGCGAGGTCAACACCTTCCGTAACTTGACAACACTCCCGTCTTTCCACGATTCTGGCAAAAGGTTATGGACCTTTTTGCCTACTTTATAGTGTTGTCTCGATGCCAGAACAGTGTTGACCCCTTCACTTAGTATCAGATCCCTATTAGAGTATCTTGTATTATGGTTGTGGTTGACGCATATATATATATATATATATATATATATTTCACATGTATTTCTTTATATATATTTTTCTTTTTCTACAATTAACATTAATATTTAAACCGTAGTTAGACTCCTAAACTATATCTTTAATAGCAAGTTTAAACTTGATTTGGCTAGTATGAAAAATGTCAATATGTATCTGGTTCCTTAGGCTTTGCAATCTTGGAATAGGTAAATTAATAGCATAATTTATTGCAGCAATTCCTACGTGAAATGGCACATTATGTCTAGTAGTCCTATCAGGTATTCAGAATGCCAAACTTTCAAAATATCAACCGATTTATTTTAGTAAATAGAGCATGAAATAGCTTTAAATAAAACCTATTTTTAATGCTGACCTTTCCGTGAAAGTTTCCTGAAATGTCCCCCATTTCAGTCGGCATCCATTATGAAAAGGTCCTTCGTTTTACAATAGCCTATAAAGCGAGGATTCTAGGAACAGAACTTGGACGACACACTAAGGGTGGGTCTTCAGACTATTGTAAGGACCTTCTTTTGTTATCCTGGCGCCATCGGAGTAAATAATATGCAGGTATTTTTATTACTGCAGCAAGGATCTATGATATTAAACAGCGCGGTTATTCAGTATGTTAACATAGCCACCGGGAAACCTTAAGCGGAGATTAACCGTGACAACTTGAATGATTCTTAAACTTATTCTTCTGGTCAGCAGTTAAATATAAATATGTCCTGACATTTCGTTATTTTATGCTAATATAATAACTAAGGTTATCTGGGCAGATTGTTTATTCTTGGAAGGAAAGTGGTAATAAAACTTTATGATTATTTAGTTTTTCATATCGCATAGCGTAGGAGTAATAGTTTATTTCCGCTTACGAAACATTTAAATCGTTTTCGGACTGAACTATAAGTATTTTTCACATCAAAATTGATGGTAAATATTATGTAATAGTTTTTACATTGAGGTATAAATAATTTTATGCACAAATTTACACACACGAGTATGAAGGCATTTAAAATTTAACATAAAGATGAATACGTAAATTTGAAAAAAATATGTCGTCAATTTTTTTTGGGAAACATTTCTTTAAGCTGATTTCAGGAAGTTTTCTAGTATAATATAATCCAAATATACTGAAAGAGATCAGTTTGTATGTTCCTAATAATTATACTAGAGCGAGATCTAATGCACAGTTTTACGCACCCAGAAGCCGCACGAATGCAAGTCAGAATTGAACGTAGTTATGCAGAAAACAGACAGCGATAGAAAAGTAAAACTGAGATAATAGCACTTTTATAAAAATAGTAAATTATCAAATCTTCACAACAGTTAGAATGTTTTTTACTTTGACAAATGATAAATAATGCACACATTCGTTTTTTACATTAACCAGTTTAAATATTTTCTTAAGTCTGGCTAAATATGAATTTATTATAAAACAGCCAGATCTAATATTGAATACCTAAAGTATGAATTTAGTATAAAACCGCCATATCTAATATTGAATAATATTGAATAATAATTCAAACTTTGAATGGATGAGGTGACATTCTGTATTAAGACAGTTTTTTTATCACACGTATGTTTCAATTAATGAATCTACAAAATTATAATCATATAACCTAAAATATGAATTTAGTATAAAACAGCCAGATCTAATATTGAATAATACCTCATTCAAATTCTGAATGTATAAGGTGATATTCTGTATTAAGACAGTTTTTTTATCACATGTATTTTTCAACTAATGCATCTACAAAATTATAATACTTGCTTATTTGTTAACTTCAATTTATTTAAGAGAATCAGGTTTCTGGAGGAGTTAATCTTCCTATCACTAGTGCTGTGGGTGTTTTCTGTAAATTAAGAAATGCTTTTTTTGTGAACTACACTATTTTCATACGGTGATTAATACAGTTTTTTGTAAGAAAGTGGTCTAGCTTTGTTTACCGAAATATAGAATTGACCTGACTACATCCGATAACACCAATATTTATTTTTTTCAAAATTGTGGACTGTCTGCTTTCTGCATAACAACGTTCAAACATAGTTCTAAATATTAATAAAATAGTTTTATTTAGTGTTTTACTTATTAAAAGTTAGTGTCCGTTTAAAATTCTATCAGAAAGTCACGCTCTATTTAAGTTTTACATTCATTATTAGGAATGATTTTTATTGTATTCTTATTAACACACAGCATACGATTTGACTAATCTAGAGAGACTAAAGTCTTGAATTGAAATGTTTAAATATTGCTTTTCCGTAATATGGCTATGCCTTTTAATGTTTCCTTCAACCGGTAATGCACTCCAAAGTATTTATTGTGCCATGGTCCTCTCAAAAACAATGATTGAAGTTACCGTTTCGGATGCATGTAGCCGGCCGTGAACGTTAACTTTGGGCATTTATAACTGTGTTTTATGTAACTTTAAGTAGTCTTTAGTGATGGGTTTTTCAAGTAGAGGTAATGATTGATTTATTATTGCATTTAAATTTGTCAAAATATTCGTTAAAACTTAGTAATACTGTCATAAAAAACACCTTAAAAAACACGATTTAATTTCGGATACTCCGAAAGTATAAAGTCAATCTGAGTCGAGGCATGAAAAAGTTCTCAACATATCATCGCATCATTAAAATTTGTTTAGGATAAATTTATTTTAATAAGATTTTTAAAAAAAAATCTTAAAAAGTTTAGATTGGGTCACACATCAAAAACTTCTCGTGTTCGTATTATGGTATAATAAAATATGATTCCTTTATTTATTTGTAGTCGAAAATGCATAAATAAAGCAAGAAAAAATATTTAACTAATATAAAAACATTTTTGAAATCAAAATAGATTGAGTGGAATCTACAAAATTATGTTTTATTTGCTGGCACATCTCTAAACTGTCACTTCGAGTCATTTGAAAACCTAAAAGTCTGATTTCGATTTTCGTCCTGCTAGATTCGTCAAATCGTATACTGTGTAATAGAATAGGTCAACATTTTGTGAGATTTCATTGGTTGTCGGTTATTTTAAAGTTTACTTATTTTTAGTATACAGATTATGTATAAATACATTCTATTTTAACTTTTGTATGTTTTCATAGGACGCTTTAGCTTATTTCCAGAACCATAAATATTTCAAATATTTTCTTTTTATTGCTGCAATTTTCGCCACGGATTTATTGATGCTAGCTTATAAATAAAGACATTAATATGCGGCCTTGGGTATCTCTATATTATGTAGACAAACTCTTTTTGATTACATTAATAGGTAATAGGTTAGTATGACGGTGTATAAATAACCTTGTTAATTTATTTTTTTTAAATATGGAAATGTATTCTCAAAAGTATAAGGAAAAAAAATATATCAGAAGTAAAAATGGATTTAACGACAGTAAACATACATAGGTATCTTAATTTAGCATAATTATTTATCAAAATGAAAATGGCTGAAATAATTTGTAATTGTATTTTTAAAATGTTTTACTATTTTTTATATTTATTTACTTCAAGAAAACAACAGCAATTTCAAACAAAATACAGCGTTTACAAATAAACAAAAGTTACAGGCTAACAATAGTTTTCTATATTATATTACAAAATACAAAAAAAACATAAAGATTATACTTGTGTAAAGTATCACTTGCAAAAAGAAAACAAAATTACAATAGTAAAGAAATAACACATAAATACAGAAATAAAAAGTTTTTTTGTTGTTCACTCGGTCTTAATAAAATCTTTTCTTCAACAGATTCACACGGAGTGATCCTAAATTATATTTTTTTTCTTTAAAAAAGAAACAATACATATTATTCATATTTAAAGCATTAACTTGGTGGTCAAACAATTAACTAAATGTTATTGAATATTTTTATTTAACCACTCACCGACTTTTCTATGTCTACCGGTTTCGAGACGTACCAGCCTCTTCGTCAGGACACCAATTAGACCAACATATAAGTGCCTAGACTTGCATATTTCCTCTTCTTAAATGTCCTTCATCTCTGTTGTAATTAGCTCTGTATGTATTTTTTCGTCTTGGATAAAATAAAAGAAAAATGTACGTTAGTATCTTTATATTATAATAAAATAATCAGAAAAGTAGGTAGGTATTTATCATCGAACTGTTTATCATTTTTATAATAACAAGAATTTATCGAAGCAAAAAATTATCAACTGTCAGTTTCTAATAAAACATTTTTAACTGACCTAACCAAGCAATTGATTCGTATAAAGCTGTGTCGTGTACCTCGTAACGCGATGCACTTTGTATGCACACACAAATAAACCTACTATCAGAAGTCTGAGCAAATAATAAGGAAAATGACGCGGCCTTCCAGGAATTTCAGTAATTCTCATTGGGTGGGATACCATTTTATCTTAAATAAACATTACTATCACATCAGGATGCTGATGTTGCATCGTATGAACGGCAGCAATAATATTCTCTTGGTGTAGTTTTTAAACCATTATTTAGTTAAGCTATCTTTAGTAAATAATATAAAGCTTTCAAGGCTACGTTATAGGAAAATAAACTATTATAATAAATCGAAAACCACTATTGACAGTGGGTATTGTTTTTGAAAAAGAGTTTGTTTTATCGATTGATTTTTATAAAAGTGGTTATTTGTGTTAACTCTGTATTTATTTGTACCTTTTTTATTCGTCACAAGCCAGGAGGCCCAATGACAATTGGTGAAGCACTTTTTCCAACGATGGGTGATTTAAAACTAATTACATCTAAATTGGCTCCAACAGAGGGAAAAAACATTTTTGAGAAGGGAATATAAAGTTTTTGATGTTTTGAACATTGTTGATACAACTTATTAGTTTATAAGGTAAATAAAGTGTTTAAAAAAAACATTAAGCTAATAAAACAGTTGTCTTAATAGATAGTGGTTTTGTTTAGTAAATAACTATTGTTTTACATAATTTTGTAATTGTTTTTCGAATGGAAATGTCTAACATTAAAAAACAGTGAACAGTAGATTGATATGCCGTTTAAATACAATCTTCCTAACGGCGTTTGATTTATACGTGTTTGATCCAGGGTTCAATTTCTTGTTAGGTAATTAAGAAAATCGTCTTCTTTTTGTGCGTGATGTGTGAAAAGAAATGAGGAACGAATAAAAGTCAGTATTTTTTCTTCCAAACACCTGTTTGTGTTTTACAGCCATTTTGAAAATGTTTTCATGTCAACAGAAGCAAAATTGTGCACATGGTTTACAAATGATAAAATTTAAAAAGCATGTTTCACATCTTTTTAGTACTGACATCATCTTTGCCTCCAGCGATTTATATTTGAATATTTTTAGACAAATTTGGCCTCCATGACGTCAAGCACCAAGTCGTATGCAATATTACGCAGTGTTCAAAAATATACTTTTTCTTTACTGTAGGACTTAGACAAAGTATGATAATTTAAGTATTAATTTGGACATACAATTATATGCATAGAAAACTTACTACTTCTATGCTGCGTTGATATTACAATAATTAATAATGTTTTTTTTGTGGAGGTAGTTCTTATGTTCTAAATTCTTACATAACTTTAAATAATAATGATCGCCGTTATATTAAAAATAAGCTGTCGTTAGTTTGTTATTTTTTATTTATCTAAAAGAAAAAAATGTATACATACCCTGGGTGAGCGACGTGGGCATACAATGTCAACTCAGTATAAGCAATACATGGATTTTCATGTATTGCTTATACTGAGAAAAATCGAAAGAAAAATTTGAATTTTCGACTCAACAAGTCTTTTCCGGTCTTCTTTTAAGAAATACATATTTTGGACATGATATATACTCATCAAATCAACTCACTTCATTAAAATTGTTTCAATACATGAGATAAAAAAAATAGCTGGTAAATTTAGTTAATAGTTTTCACCAAAATTAAAAAAAAAGTACTTTTTAAAAATTTATTTATTTAAACTTTTACAATTTCATATAATTTTTTTAAACAGAATAATGTTCCCTCACTGGGGTCTCGTCCCGAGGAAAACATTTTACAATAAGTATAATGCAACATGTATTGTTAACATAGTAACAAAATAAAAACGTAATTAATCTAATTAACCTAATTATCATCGTAAACAAAATAAGCAAAATAAACTAAAATAATCATAAAAAACACAATAAATTCATATAAACTTGCAGACAAAATTTCATAATCAGGAATTTCATATTTGGCTTGATCCATCTATCGATCCGTGCGCAACCCACCTCCACTATCCATTTCTTAATCGCAATTTTATATTGAGAGTACTTACTAATTGCCTTTATGGGTAATGGAAGTAGACTGTACACTTTAACCGAGTAGTAGTAAGTTGTTTTTGCAGCATCAGGGTGGAGTATCTAGTAACTCTTTTATTTGTGTAATGAGTTATGGAAGGTAGATAATAATGTTTGTGTTCGTACAGTAACAAAGCTTTTACATAAAGTTGTTTGACAGATGTAACATTAAGATTTACGTGTAATTTTATACATGCTACTTTTATACATACACTTTAAACGTAACCTCTGAGGATTTAGAGGATTTTATCAGTTGAAAAAGTTTTAAAAATGGTGAATAACTGCGTATCTAACCACAATAAGTGTGGTGAAGTAATGACACTCGCTGCTCAAAAGATGTCGCTGCGGTACCAGTCACGACGTAAGAGCGGGCGGAGCCACGTGGAACGTTGCAATCGGCAGGAGGCAGAAAGTAATCAGTAATCACTCGAATGGCACTCAGATTCAGCGCTCTCTAGCTAGAGGACGTATTTCTTTATATTGAACTCTACCTCTACAATAACCACGTTTTCTTTAGCCACTATCAAGTAATCACAATAGATTTCTCAAATTTTGTCATTTAGAGGGTTTTAATAAGAATACCGACGTTATACATGGTTTTTCAGGGTCTTACCGCGACACGTTAGAGGAACATTTTTCATGATGTCCTTATAAATATCCTGATGAAGTTTTTGGAAAATCGGTTTTTTATATATTTTTTAAAAATTGAGATTATAAACATATTTGACCAACGAACGCACCGGACGCGGACTAGGGAAGCGGCTGGGTAGGGGTTTGTGGAAGGGATGCTAGTCCGAGACATAAAGGATTGACTGGATATTCAAATTATAATAATAATAAACTTTTTTTTTAGTAAAACGGGTAGTCTTGAAAATTTTTTTTTTGTCAGAATTAAAAAAAACTTTACCATGAGGAATGTTCCTGTGAAGTTTCGCAGTCTGGTTCTGAAACACCGTGTATAAAGAACGACACCATAGTCACGTTCTCACGTATTATTAAATACATAAATACTAAAATTCGAATTTATTTACATATTCTATGCGAATCTTAGTCGCCATATAAAGTATAAAAAAAATATACAGATAAGAACATACAAAATAAAAATACTCTCAATAAGTGGGCAGAATACATAAAATGTAGATATAGGGCGTCTCTGATATTAATGGTAGTAGTATAATATTTTTTTTTACATTTTTCCAAATATTATTTGAAAACATATTATATGTGTACTTTTTTCGCTCCTTATATTTAAGTTGTAGTAATTATTGTTATACAACTATGAAGTGTTATCATATGTTTTCGTGTAAAGAATCTTTACCGACAAACCATATTAATTGGCTTGATGAGTCCTGTAAAAAAAAAAAATGGAATATTATATGAATGTAAATGTAAAATTAAAAAACCTACTGTTTTTTTTGGTGTGATAAATTATAAAAATATTATAACTAAATCAAAAATACAATTAAAAAACAACTATCAATGTGTTTTTTTTTTTAATGATACCGTGTGTGTTAGATTTGCTCCGATGTTTCGGCTACCATTGCAGGAGCCATCTTCAGGGTAAACTGAGTGTTTTGTAGAAAAAAAGTATGTGTTTAAGTACTAGTAGTTTGTACCATGTCGCAGTCGGCAGTAGGCACATTTCTATTCGTTTTTGTAGTATGTAGTGCTGGGAACCATGTTGAGTTTAATTTAAGCTCGTCTGGGTGTCTGTGTATTTCAATTGCCTCATTTATTATTCGTGCACTGGGTTACTGTCAAATTTTCGGTTCGAAAACACTCATTTTACCCTGAAGATGGCTCCTGCAATGGTAGCTGAAACGTCGGAACAAATCCAACACACACGGTATCACCCAAAAAGAAACCTATTGAAAACAGTGACCGTGAAAACCTTCGCACCTATTTAAAAAACAACATATCAATTAAATTTATTTTATGTCTAGTAGCTAATCCTGATCACTGCGGGTCTTCATGTAGAGTAGAATGTAAACAGCATATAGTAGTGACAGAAATGATGATCCCTTTACGCTACTAGATACATAACATCGAAGCTGACACTGTATTAGTTCTAACACGATTTTTTCGAAGCGTGGGAACACGTGGTGAGAACATGTCGGAAATCCTTGAACAAACTTTTATATCAAAATGTAAAATGAGTAAATATGCGTGACCAGAAAACGAATTACCAAGAAAAATGATTGAGTCATATTCCCAGATGTAAATTAAAATGTTGACTTTTAGCAATACTTTCTTCACCCAAATAACTTCACAATGTTTCATCTAGCGTGTTTTATCATTGTGTTTTTTTGGTAAATTGTTTGCTGTGGAAGCTATTTATCCAAAAATCCAAAAAAAACTCCCGGTTTTATCTGCTGTCTTCGGACGTATGGTACTCGCATATAAATACGATAAATAATTTTGAAAAACAGAAAATTTCATTTTAATACTCTATCCTAAAAAAACAGCCTAATCGAAAACAGCCTAATCGGTTTAATTTTGGGATGTGGGAAACGAGACAACGTAAAGACGATTTTGTCGATATTTTATTTAGGCAAAATCAGTCCGACGACCGTTTTCTTTTTCGCACAGTATCGGGCAGGCATTTGCGAGTAAGTGACAGAAAAACAATGCTTAAATACCTATTTATTAAAATTCCCTTCTTTGATTATGTATTGTAAAATTTATAATAAATTTGGCAAATTTCTGCATGTTTTTATACGTTGGTAAAAATAGTTTTTATGTAAGAAAAACAAACAAACTCATTTTTTACAATAATGGTACTCTAAATGTATGACAAATATATTACTCACCAAACCAATTTATATGGCTTGTCGATGACATCTAAATAAAAATGATATTGTCATTAATTTTGAACACATTGTGTTAAAAAAAGGCCACAAATATTTCAATTTTGGTGACCATTTTCAACGAGTTGTAAAGAACTCACTATTAGAATATACAGGGGTTCATTAAACCCTGTCACATCCGAAACCACGATGGTCAGTATAAGCAAGAAGACATATTGGCAATAAAATATTGTTTTATAAAGAATATTAAAAAAAAAAAGCAAATGGTTGCTTACTTCTGCAGGGGAGAAACGAGGAGGAGGAAGGGGGGAGTCTGATACTGCGCTGCGCTCCCCTCACTTATCCCCTGCAGAAGTAAGCAACCATTTGTTTTTTAAAATATTTCATTTAAAAAAAAATATTTGTTCTAAATATTTTTTAAATATGCTAATATGTCTTCTTGCCCATACTGATAACGTGGTTTTGGATGTGACAGGGTTTAAAGAACACCCTGTATAAATCAAGTTGGGGTAGAGCGGGGTTCGAACCTCGGACCTCTGATCCGTGAGTCCGTAACACTAGCCACGGGACCACAACCCGATTCAATTTACACGCTACTTATGAAAATAATACAATTATTATAAGTGTCACAACGAATCCGGTGACATCGAAAAGTCGGCAAGCGGTTGGTTACAATTTCGTTATTTACTAACATTTATATATTTCAGGATGCTATTAAAACCAACGGTAGTTTACGATTTACGTACTACGTAATTAACTGTGTTAAATAATTGACTTCTTAAACGCCGAAACATGCTTTGGATATTTTTTGTAAAATTAAAATGAATTAAACTAAAAGTACTTCGCTGACGGCATCCATACTGGACACTGGGGTTATGACGGTATAAAAACATCTACTAATGATAGATCACTTTGGATCAATCATATCTGTAGGTTTTCAATCACGATTCGTTAGTTAGAGAATCTTCTCCATAAGTGCAGAGAGGTATCATTTATATCTTATCACCTCGATCAAAAGTTAATTGGTACCGATAGAATATGTGTATCTCAGGGTTTCAAGCTCTGCCCTGTATTTATCTTTCAAGAATCGTAATTATTTGATTCGTAGAACT
Source organism: Micrasema longulum (assembly GCF_059751315.1). NCBI lineage: Eukaryota > Metazoa > Arthropoda > Insecta > Trichoptera > Brachycentridae > Micrasema > Micrasema longulum. The sequence goes on along the minus strand of NW_028277535.1, from coordinate 867,094 downwards.
TTTTACTGAATGTATTACTCAGCGAATCTGAAAATAATTACCAATTACTTTTTTATTGTTGTAAAACGTACAATGTTTTCTTTTAAATTGGTTTGTATCATTATATTAATAAAGATGACCGGAAGGTTTTCATTTCAGATGGTGTTAATTGAAAATATTATTTCGTGCTTCTTATTTTTACCAAATGGTTAACTTTGTTGCAACGTGATCTTGATCTTGAAAAGCTTGAGCAGCAGCCATCATGCTCCAGAGAGAGCTAAGAGAAAATATGTGCAGCTTTAGCATACATTTGAGCGGTGTCGAACTTATAGCAAGGAAGACAGCGACGCTATTCCGTGGCCGGTGTTTGTGTGAAAGTCACAAAAACAAAAGAATTAATTATTTTAATCTGTCGGGTATTGGCAGTTAGCGGGAGTGTACACCAGTTTAAAAAAAAAAATTTCTTAAGTTAGCTTGTATTACATAGTATAAAAACTAATATTTACACTTAATTTACTTACATTTCTATTACATCATTTTACAGTAAACAAAGTATTTATTTTTAAATTCTATCCAACTATTTTCATTCTCCATGCTTTCAGACATCTCTTCATACAGTTATATAAATAAATTATATTTTGATTTTTATAAATTATATTAAAGAAATTATTTCACATGTCTCTATGTTTTTTTTTTCAAATGTCTGAACTTCAGAATATCCCATCACCGCGTATGAAGGAATTTTGGTGCACAGCCTTTTAAGAGTTAGAAAATGGCAGTTTTGCCCTGCTGCCTGCGCTAGCATACTGTATCCTACTGATGGTATCGAAATTTCGATACACGTATCTAGAGTCTAGATATTGAAAATTTCCCGGGACATTCGAAATTTTTAGTCTTGGATGAAAGCCCTAGAGAGAATACAAAAAGTTTTATGCAATTTTAATGTGAATACCAAAAAATGCACACATAAAAACTGTTAAAAAGGAAAATATTTCAGAAAAATTGTTCGCAAAATTTTTTTCTCTCGAAAATTGTTTACAAGAAAAATTGTGGATATTGTATATTACTCATCCTTCTATGAATCTTCCTATAAACACACTGATTGTATTTTATTAATTTTATTAAGAATACGGATAAATGTACAGGTAACTATAACTTATTTATATATCAACGGTTTAAAAAACCTTTCGCAATGAAAAGTTTTACAGTAATAATCACAGCAGTGAACAATTCATTATGTAATATATAATAAGAAATATAGTTGAATAATCGTAAATAAACAACTTAGTGAAAGTAAAATATTAAAAAAAAGAACAATAAATTAAAAAAGAAACATATCTAGAGACAAATAATAGATAGAAATAAACGTGAAAAATTTTCTGTTCTAAATATAAATATATCAAAGTAAAGTTAAGAATAATTTAACATAAACATAAAGTGGCTAGTATTTAACTAGGTAATAATGAAATTATCCCTGAAAAAAAAAGAGAATATATATATGGCCTGCAATATAATTATAAGATGTATTCACTTAAATTATACCATAAAAAGTAACGTTTACGAAAATATTTTTTTTATTGATATATGCCATATTATAAAATATGTTTGGGACGAAATTTTTTAAAGAATCCTCACCTGTTCTAAAGAGGACTACACAGTATAAATTTTTTTATTAATATATTTCGTATATCATAATTTAATAAGAAATTAAAATTCATATTCTCGATAACAAACAAATAGAAAAGAAATACGAAAATAAGTGTGTAATTGGAAAGGAAAATAATTATTTTAAAAAGTTTTTACGTTCAAAAGGTTCATCCGGTATATACTCGTATGCATTCTATTATCTTATATTTATATTTTACCTGGGTACTCTGTACAAAATATCATTAAAGGTGTTTTTTTCACAAAGGATGTATGTCCTGAAATATGAAACGCATATCCTGGTAAATATTCCAGAATATAAAACTCCCTTTACATAAAAATAATACAGGCAAGGCGTCTCGTAATAAATGTAAATAATTAAGAATAATATTTATTTTATCAAAACGAAACGATTTCTTTGAGACTGTCAACCCATCATCTACCAGTATTATTTTCTTAATTATTTTTTTTGTTATTTTTTTATTAAGTAAAAATGTTATACATATTTAAGTATAATATTCATTAATTAAAAGGACTTTTTGGAAAAATTCATTTAGGGAAAACCATATAACAACATTGTTTATAGACATATTTACGCTTTAACGATTATGTACAAAAGCGGTATAAAATTATATTATATAAATTAAAAACATAATGGAAACATAATAACAAACTTATTCTTAAATTTTAAACTAAAAACATATGTAAAAGTATATAAAATTACTTGTGCATATTGAATGTAAATAAAATTACTCAATACTATTGAATATATCTCAATTAATAATATTTTGAGTATGTCAAAATGTTTGTAGACAAGGTTGGATTATGCTGGAATTTTTTCGCAAAAGAGAGGAAAAACATTTTTAGAAGGGAACAGGATTTTATGATCTGTCATTTGCTGGATGAAAAGTTTAGACATATAAATCTCACCCATATCAACAAGGTTTTCAGATCTTTTACTTCACAAAAGTCAACAGATGGAAGAGTTGAGGAAACGCAGGTGTTTCAAGACATGCAGAATACTGAATTGAAATTGAAATAATTTAATTTTGTTGGTATGCGGTATGCGAAACAAAAATGTAAAAAATATAACACATCTTAGTAAAATGGTTAATGTTTTTAAGTCATCAAATAATATCGTTTTGCTTACGTTTTGACGCCATTAAGAAACGAAATAGCATTCCTTTAAGTAAGTTTCTCGATTTCAATCTGAAATAACAGTGGTCAACGAACTTGTGATATTTTGTTTAACATTTCGCAAACGGCAATGCACACCTGCTATATCAGCTTGATATCGGATCCGGGAGCTTTTCGTTTAAGAGCTTTCAAACCGCACGCGCACCCGCCCCGTCTGCTGTTATGTCGAGCATCGGAGCTGAATAAATGTGCTAAAGTTATTGATATTGCGTACAAATTATGCGAACTGTTTAATTGAGTGCGGACTGGATTCAATGATTGCCACAATTTTATACGTATATCGAAAATTATAAGTGCATTTTAATTGTCAGTCAAAAATTTTTTGCTCATTCTGAATGTAGAACCAACTTACCTTTGATGATGCCTGTGGGGTTTGATTGGTCTGTTGAACCGCCTACCAAGAGAGGTGGATCTTTTTCATGCTATGATTACCAGTTAATTATGTACCGTGATGTGTGTTTTGTTTTAAAAAAATAAATAAACAAAATCAGCATACCCAAATCAGTGTTTAATTTAGATATTAAGATAACACCTTTTTTACATTTTTTTTTCACAAGTCTAATGTTTGTGTGTAAGAAGGAATTTGAGTGCTATGAACGAATGTTAAATCAAATTGACTTTCAAAAAACTGAAGTGAATTACTTATGTTTTTTTTCTAAAATATCGCTACCTACCTCTTTTATATTCTTTGAGATCCATCAAAACGACGTAATAAATTAAAAGCATTAAGAGTTAATTAGATTGCATAGTATTTAATGGGTGTATACATTCTTGCGAGCTGTCTTCGTAATTCATACCACGCATTGCCTTCGGCTGCAAAATCGCAAATCTTTGAAGCCATTATACAAGTTTAAAGGAAAATTTATTGTTACGGGTTTGTTTTGCTTCTTGAAATTTCACTACCTTCTTTGAGTTGTTAATGACAAAGCATGAAAATCTCGCGAATGTAAAATGTATGAATAACTATATTAATCGACATTCTGAAAATGACATTATTACATAGAACATTATATTATATACTATGCATAGTACGTAACATAATATAACTGCATTTTTTACTACACGGAAAAGCTCTGTGTATAATACCTACACGCAACAATCCAGCTCAGCGCCTTATACAATATTTGGTGTGGATAATTGTCATAATTTAACATGTTTTAATAAATAAATATCAAATATATTTTTAGCCGAGATGTTTTAAATCTGCTTTTGATATCTTCTAATCCCTTTATATTGAGCCTACAAAAACCTCTAGCAACGGGAAGCAAAAGAATTTCTACTTATTGGAATGTTATTCCCTTTCAAGATTAATTTAATTCAAAGTTAATAGAGTTATCTTCAATTTCCCATAAAGTTAAATCGATTATAGTTGTTAAACTAATTTTCTGCACGATAATGTGTGTATTTGTATGAAAATTTAAGTATCATCGTCGGAAACCTGAAATTGGACATGTTTGAAAAATATTTTATATGAGTATTGAATTATCATTCCGAAAATTCAATTTGACTTAATAGGCAATTAAATATAACTCTGTTAACTTTCCTTTGTATAACGGGCTCTGCTGCCGTTGGTACATCTAAAAATAAACCAGCTGACTCCGACTGTTCCAACTTCATCATCAGAATCATCCTCAAAAACTGATGAATATTCTGATGATTGACAATTTGACCAAAATTGGTGATTTAACAATTTTGTATGAAGGGTATTTGTATTCTGGAAAGTATGATTACTAGGGATGGAAAGACTGAAAAAGGTATTGAAAGGAGGTTGAGTGAATAACAGGGTGAAAAGTGCACTAAAATCAACTTTAGCAAAAAAATATTTTCTTATCGCTGGTCCTTATTGAATGGGAGTGAGGTATGTAATTGGAAAAACAGGAATAAAAGTAGGCAAATGCTGTCGAAATGCAATCTCTTAAGCTAATGTGTGGTAAAACTATGTATGATAGGTATACAAATGTCAAGATTAATGCATTATGTAAGACTGAGACATGCATTTTCGATAAAATCAAGATAGGAGTTCTGCGTTGGTTCGAACATGTAGAGCTGATGGACGGCGAAAGAACGGGTAAAATTATGTACGATTCGAATGCTGGTGGTGGCAGAAAAAGAGGATGACGAAGAACGACATGGCATGACCAAATTCAACAAATCCTTGAAGATGGACATTTCGATAGTCGGAATAATCGACGTGCGTGCATGAGAAGATGTATGAATATAGAGGTTTGTACGCAGACAGTGATATGGCGTCATTATACTCTCTGCCTAACCCCACAAATAATCGCGTGATGGTTTGTTTATTTGTGTTGTACGATTACAGTTTAAAATGTTCCAATATTTTTTTTACTAGCTTCCTAGCTTCCTTCACATTCATACATCTTGTCCTTCGGTTCTGTCTGCTTTTTACATGACCAGATTTAAGATTTTTGTTTATCTGATCATGCCACGTCTTCCTTGGTCGTCCTCGTCTCACGTTGCCGTTCATTTTCACCATATATACTTGTTTTACCATTCTTTCGTCGTCCATTCGTTCTACGTGACCAAACCATCTTAGAGACCCTTTCTTAATCTTATCAATTATACTTGACGCAGCTTTTTTTATTATTTATTTATTTATGGAAAAACAAACAGTGAAACTACTCTCCACATACCTACCCGAAAAACCGTTTTAAAGATCGTGGATTATTTGAATGGTATAAAAAAATATTGTTTTTTTTGTTAATAAACAAATGACTCTGTAAAATTTTGTAATCACGATTTTAAATGAATTTAACTTTATTACTTTTTCTGTGAGTTTGACAAATTGCATGGAGGGCATTTGTTGTATATCGTCATTCATCCTCATGACCATATTGCAAACACGAATGGTAGCAAAAACTGTATTTACTTGTGTCACAATAGCCTATGTCCATTTTTGTAATTTTATAAATTTAATAAAATCTAATAGGATTATTATTAAATTTGACTCCTCCATCTGTTTACTTTTGTGAAGTAAAAGAGCTGAAACTGATGTGGGTGAGATTAATCTTATAAAGACAGTACGCCTATTTAGTTATACGATGTCAGTTATTATGTATGTTCGTTATTATGTTTTGTACCTTCTACAATATTTTATATAACTGTATTTCGGTAGTCAGGTGGCAGATGGGACCATCTGTAATTTTCAAAAATGTTCAGGGGAGCTGAAAAAAGACTCAATTTTAAGACCTTAATCCATAAATGAAAATATTTTAGCATTATTTTTTAATAATAAATTACCATTCTAAATGACGCTATTTTTTGTGTGTATTTACTGAAATATTAATTAAAACCTTTAAAAAAAAAAAAAAAAAATTAACGGATGGTCCCTTCTGACAACCGATTTTTTTCTTATTCTCTACATTTATTTTATTTTTTTATTTATATTTACTTTATTTTTATTACTATAAATAAACACATATATATAGTATAGCGTATTTTTATTTTTATTTGCAACTTCTGAATTCCTAACATTTCTCAATTTTTAAATTGCTTTTATTTTGATACCTATAATGTACTTTAATTGCCTTTTTCATTGAAATGAAAAATTATATTGCCTTTTTTCAACAATATTTTTATTTTGTCCAAATTTTTGTAGACGTTGACTGGATTTAACTCCCTGGGGAACAGTTATTATTAACATATTACAATAAACACGAAGAACATTTTAGAGAAGGTAATATAGAGGTCTAGGCATCTACAGGGCTTATGAACTGTCATTAGCTGGTTTATGTGGCCAATTTACACACAGTGTAACATTCACCGTTCTGCCCATATTCGAACATCTATATTTCTTCAATTCTTTCATCTGTTGAGCCGAAACCTTTATTTATGCGGATGAGATTCATCTGATTGAATTAATAATAGGCAACGCCTAAAATTTTTATATTTCTTCACGGACCAGGTGGATTTATCAACAATATTTTGAGTTTGTCCAAATTTTTGTAGACATGAACTGGATTTAACTTCCTGTGGAGCTGTTAGTATTAACATATTAAAACAGAGTTAAAGAACACTTCTATATTACATTCTTTAAAATTTTCTTAATCTATTTTGTAATATGTTGCTTTTTTTCACAATTATATTTTCTATAAATTTTTATTTTCTGTATGCAACATATGTGAAAACTTATGTTTTTTTTTCTTCCAAATAGTAAATAAATAAATTGTTTCATCTACTAGGCAACGCCAACAGCTATTAATAATTTTAAATTTACTAGATAGTTTCCTAGGAAGTAGGATCCAACCTTGTCTACAAACGTTTAAACATACTCAAAATATTGTTGATTTACCTAACTGCTATAGAAAGAAGTGCAAAAATTATTTTTTTACTTCTTCTGCTTGACCATATTGTAAACACAAATAGTAGCCAAACTGGGTTTACTTTTCGTGTTAAATCAAATTCTATTACAAAAGACTATGTCCATCACAGATTTTTTTAAAATTTAATAACACAAAATACAAACACTGTGATAAATAAAAATGAACAACAAATATTATGGTAATTTAAAATGTTTAATTTTATTAAATAATAAATATTAATGTAAACAAATATATATTTAAAAAATCTTTATTAGACCCTTAGGCAGGTTTAAGTACGTCGCGTCAATTAATTTCTGTATTTGTTAATGCTGATGTTTTTTTTACATATTTACATTGCTTATGCTAATGATTCCATTACTATAATAGTACTGAATAGCAGTGATTACAATGACCCGCACCAGTCACATGTGGATGTAAATGTTTCCCCTTTCATTTGGTTCACATTCTTTAGCCTCCCACGCGGAGTCGAACCCAGGGCCTCTCGCACTAGCTACAGGCGATGCACCCACGCGGCTACAAGTGCCCTGTCAGCTTTCTCGAAGGTTCTGATAACTGGTCCAGTGTTCCGAGAAATTAAAACTCAAATATGCATAGGTACTAAAATATTTTATTATCTAAGTTGTTTGTTTTATAATCTCCGAATTGAAATAAGCCGACAATATTTCTAGCATGTACACATATCTGTACACGCTAGAAATATTGTCGTATAACGGAATAGTATATAATATATCTTAGTTAGCTTTAAAAGACTGAATTTCTTTGAAAGGGAATATAGAGCGCTCAGTAGCTGCAAGACTTGTTGTTATCTAACTTCTAAATTTATAAATTTGCTTTTTATTTTGTTTTTAAAATATCACTTAAACTCTAAACTTTATTGTCAAATAAAAATTTAAAAAATAAAAATGTAAATAGGGGCTAGATTTCTTACTGTCCATGCGCTCTGTAGCTGCAAGACGTTCTGTTATCTAGCTCATATATATCATAATTGGAGACGAGAAACTAGAATCCCAACCGTCCATGCGCTCTGTAGCTGCAAGACGTGTTGGGATATTTATTTATTGTACAGCGCCCTTGAGGTGATTTTCACAAAAATGGCGCTATATAAATTATCCAAACATTGTTATTATTATAGAAATCTAATGTTTATTAATGTTAACCCCTGAAACCTAAATTAAATATGGTAGTTGCAAAAAAATAATTAATTTTCCGTTTTTTTTTCCTTACAGTTTGGGTTTTTTTTCATTATTCCCTTTCAGCACCTAATGATGCATAGGGCACTACATTGATAATCCAATCGCACCTCATCTTGCTCATTTTTGTAAACCGAAGGTTAGATGATCAGTCTTACTCTTTAGGTGCTAGTCCAGGGCCTATAAAATATTCTACATTAAAACACCCTTTTAAATCAATATTTCATGTCAACGAATAATTGAACCCGAAACCTCTTGCATGGTAGGAAAACGCGTTGACCATATTACCCACTTGCGGATATCGTATTATGCAAAATTTTATTTATTATTTGTCCCTTTTTAGAATTATATTTGCCTCTGTCCATTTTTTATTTTTAGTAATAATATTCCTAATACCTTGGTAAACAAGACAGGCATACATTAATAACATTTAAAAAAAAAAAGATTTTCCACTATTCAAATCATGACCCGGATCCAATTGAATACATTTACAAAAATTGGTAACTGGAATTGGGTCAAGAAAAGTCTGAACATTTATTAAAATATACTTCACAATTTTTTTTAGTAAAAAATGAAAAATGACATTTAATATTGTATACTAAATTCACTAGTAGGTAGTCATATTCTGCTTAAATAAGCTGAATAGCTCCACGCAAAAAAATGTCTGCCTTAAAACAGGTAGTACCTAGTTAGGCATACTACACATAATCCCGAGATATCTATTACTATAAAAAATATAGTTGGTAAAGATATTGTCTTCAAAGGTGTCAAAAATTACAATAATATCCCCAACGAACTAAAAACCAATATACGAATAAATAAATTCAAAGTAAATTCAAAGAGTTTTTTTTAACAAGTGTATAAACTGCCTTTAATTTTAAGAACGAATGTATTATTATTTTCTGTTTTTTCTTTTATATACTATAAGTTTTCTTTTTCTTATTTACTCGTATATTCAAAATTATATACATTCTAATAAATAAATAACTATAACAGTGTAAGTCACTCTCCAAGCACAAGAGTTGGTCTCTTTTTTTGGGGGTTTCAGTTATAACATTTACTAGATGTACTATTATTACTATTTTATTTTTATTAACAATTGAAAAAATATTTTTATGTATTTAGAATTTTGTACATAACATATATATTTAAATAAATTCAGTAGCTATTTAAATCGAAATTTATTCCACAGTTGAGTTTTGTAGGTGGCTGAGAATGTCTGCTCGTGTCTGAATAATGACTGGACCAACTCGTTAAACCAAAAAATGTGTACCTTGTGTCTTGAATATAAATGCATACATGTAAGTAACGCCGTATATATTTGAATTCCAATAAGTTAGTTTATTACCTGGTACATTGGAACGTAGTTATGCAGACTGCAGCCAGCCATAGAAAAGTGATACTGTAATAATAGCACTTTTGTGAAAACAGTGAAAATCTACAGCACAAGCTGGAATCTTTTTTACTTTGACAAATGATAAATAATGTACAGATTAGTTTTTTTTATAAAACAAAATAATAAAATAATTTAATTTCGTATTTTACGTGTTTTACTGATTTTGATGAACTCTGATGTATGTTGTGTCATTATGTTTTTAACATATTAAACATTGCTGTTCCTTGATCAACACAGCACAAACTATAGCTTGCATGCACCAATGTCCCGACTGTGTCGTATTGTAAACTCGAGACAAGATCTGGACTTTTTTGTTGTAAGTCTTTATAGGTGCGAAGGTTTTCACGGTCACTGTTATCAATATTATGTATCTTTTTACCTGCCATATGTACAGAATGTAACTGACAGGATAGCCAAAGTGCTGAAGAAACAAAATATTGCAACAACGTTTGGGACTGTGGGAAAAATAAAAGACCATTTAGTAAACCCAAAAGATAAAAATCCTCTGGAAACTGAAGCCGTGTACAAACTAAGTTGCCAAGGATGTGATAAAGTGTACATTGGACAAACAGGGCGCACAGCAAAGAAGAGAATTGACGAACACAAAAGAGCGTGTAAACTTGGACATCCAGACAAATCCGCAATAGCGGAACACTTTATAGACACAGGACATTTTTTCGCCTTTGAACCAAAAATTCTACATAAACCTAGTAATTATAGTGCACGAATAATAAAAGAGGCAATTCAAATACACAGACATCCAAATAATATAAACAAAGACGACGGGCTTAAATTAAATTCAACATGGTTCCCAGCACTACATATGACAAAAACGAATAGAAATGTGCCTACTGCCGGCTGCGACACAGTACAAATTACTAGTACATAAACATAATTATTCTTTCCTACAAAACTAGAAATGTGCCTACTGCTGACTGTGACACGGTACAAATTACTAGTACTTAAACATATAAATTTCTCTATAAAACACACAGTTTTCCCTGAAGATGGCTCCTGCAATGGTAGCCGAAACGTCGGATCAAATCCAACATACACGGTATCACCCAAAAAAGATACATAATATTAAGTCTTTATAGATTTAAAAAAATCACTAAGACAGACCGGATCTTGTCTTGGAGTAGTAATTTTTTTAAAAGCGGATTTTAACGATATTGATGACATTACTATCAACGTATTTAAAACAAGTTTTCATTTATAATTTTCGGGTTCAAAAATGAGCAAAATCAAAATGGCTCTCTGTTGGCATCACATCATTTTGACGTCACGCGTCATGCCCGCCGACTGCGCTTCTAATAACCATTGCGTACAAGTATGGCGCGTCATATGTGAAAACGTCATACGTGCCATTTGTCCCACAGGGCGCGAAACGTCTCGTTTTTGAGTAATTCAAAACATGCATATTTTAAACCTTTTCAAAAAATTTATGCGACGTCGCGCAAAAAAATATGAATACAGTTTTTATCGTATTTTTTTAATGTTTAAAAATAAATATAATAAAAAAACGTAAAAAGCCCCGATTGAAAAAAAGTGCTTGTACGCACTACGACTCTCTCGAAAACATGAAATAGCAATAAAATGAAAAAGCATTATTTTTAATTCAACAAATTTAAACGCCAGAAACGGACTCATTAACGAATAATGAATTTTACAGAAGAGCAAAAACAATAATAAAAACATTCCCTGTGGGACACCAAGTTTTATTAATAAAATATGATTTTCAATCAATGTAAAGTTTATTTTTGTCGTGTTTTATTTTTTTATTTATTAGGGATATCAACAGTAATACATGTAAAAAAAATGGAACAAATAAAATATACAGAGAATCAAACCAATAACAGATATCCACAGAAATACATTAAATACTCGTAGAATACATACATGTTTGTGTGAGTGTAAGTGTGTGAGAGGGTGGGTGAGTGGGTGTTCTAATTGGATGAGGGTGGACATGTGTGTAAATATCATTGCACAAGTGTCAAAAATATAAAAATATTTAAAATATTAAGAATTAGAGATAAAATAAGATTATATTATAGAAACTAAGTATAAGACAAAAAAGTATGTTTTAAAACGCGCATTTTAAATGTCAATTTGGTACAATCAAAGGGATCAATAAGGGGAAAGTTCAAATTATATTTACGAGCAAAACGTATAAGTGGAGAGTTCTGGGTATAGTTCGTACGAACTGCTGGAACATGAAATAGAGAGCTCGACGTGTGACGGGTGCGGTAGCCAGGGACATTTACTGATAACTCCGACATAAGAGCCGGACTATCAAGGTGTCCAATAAGTATGTCATGAAGGACCCCCATGTCTAAAAGTAGACGGCGATCTTCTAAACTAAGCAAAAAGTTGTGATAGATTTCCGGTTTCCGGAAAGCCAGATCACCAATCATGGGTGGTATTCTGAATCTTCTCTACCCCCGAGAGAGTGTTTTCTTTGGGGATATTTATTTCATTCGTGCAACCACAATTTGCTTCGTACATGGCCACAGTGATTAAAACTGCTTAACGCTTTACGGTTTGGTCAATTCAAACGAATTTAAGTGTTTTGGGTAATGTTTAGGGCCGCAATAATGTTATAAATGAAAATCATAATTAAATTTCACGTTTTCATATTTTTTTGACGTTTAATCATTTGTGGCAAATATGAAGCAAAATGTCAAGCAAGCAAAAAATAGAAATCCCCAAATTAATCATTCTCAAGGGGGTAGAGACGATTAAGAATACCAGCCCTGAGCAACTCATCGAAGAGAACTATTGATGTCACGCGTGGAGTAAGTTAAAAATTACGAAACTTTAAAAAATCGTAGCTATAATAATACGATACATTAAAACAAAAACATTATTTTCTTACTCAGTCTATTAACATTTTTTTTTAAGTCACTGAACTTCCTCATGACTTTTTAAAGATATAACGTATTTTAATGGGCATATTTAAAAGGAAAGTGATTATTATTTATAGCTCTTGGAAAATAACTGTCGAATTTTCTATTTAGACTTCCTGCAATAAACTGAGTACCTAATCCAATTTCCATAGATATTAACAACTGTCACATTTAATTGCGCGCGCATGTCTAATAAAATGGCGGTTTAATTATTTCAGCTGTCATAATGACGGTAAAAGATTTAAAGCGTGCTTATAACATGATTGAATTTGAGATAAATGAGAACTTATTTCTCAAGTCTGGTCTGACTATGTGTGCAAAGCGCAAAGCGTACAGACATAAAGTAGATTAGCAATAACTTCTTGTAGGTAATAAAATGTATTCGCATTAAAATTATTCCTAGTCAAATAAGATCGCACGTTATAAATTACTTACTAGTACTATCTACTATCGTGTCTTTAAAAATAGGGTATTCATTTTACCATATCTGGTGTCCCCGACATTGGTAATCTCTTTTAAAAATGCTTTTCTGTCTAGCGCTGCCCGGAACAACTATACGACAAATCTCATTCTAGTCCAGTATTTTATGTTTCGCAGCCAGGACTTTCTACCAGGTCCATGTTGTCCCCCAATCTTGCCCATTAGTTAAATATAGTTAAAAGCTATTAATTTTATCAAATCTCATTTAGAATACATAAAGTTTTCCCTTTCACCTAAAAAAAGCGTATGTAGTATAGTAATAAAATTAATATTCTTCATCACCTTGGGCTTAGGCCTCCTCCGAAATGTATCGCCATCTCTCCCTAACCTGGCATATACTCCTCCAGCCGCTGAAGCTAATAGCGTCCACAGCTCGCTGCACTTCATCCAGCTAGCGGAGTTTATGTCTACCGACGCTTCGTCTACCTTGGGGCTTTGTGTGAACTATTTTATTATTATCTCTTCAATCATTCTTTCTACGTACTCTGCCCATCGCAGCCTTCCCATTTTAATAAATTGCATTATGTTGGGCTCATTTTAGACATTGTATACTTCTTCGATGTGCCGTTTTCTCAAAACTCCGTTTTCCTGCACAACTCCGACAAAATGTTTTCCTCCCAAGTATTAGAAGAGACGTCTCATCTTTTTTACTCAATGCAGAGCCATTCGCAAGTGCAGGGCGTAATAGTGTTTTGGTTTAATATCCTCGTTAATCACGACCCTAGCGAGTGCGAATTCATTATAACGCGATATTTTCCATAATGTAGTGACTTTAGAAAATAAACTAAAAATAACACTGTAGTAAATGACCAAAGTGGAGTTTTCCGTTGCCTTCTCTGGCGGATTTTTCTGTCGGAGTTACTTTCCCTTAGCTGGTTGGTTCTGGTTTGGAGGCGCCAAAAACTCGCCTTTTATCCTCTCGTTATCTGCTGTGATCACACCGTTATGAGTGTGATCCCATTGTCGGAGTTCGCGACGTGGACGCTGAAGAGTTGGACTAGTCCGTAGTGTTGCCGGTGGAATGCAACTGGGCGTTCGCAGAATTTTATAGAATCCACACCCTTCAGCAAGATGTGACTCACAGCGGTCCTACTGACAGTTTGAACCCCTGATCACTTAAAATCCCAAAATGGAGAAGAAGTTTTTGTAGCAACAAAAGTTTGTTTAAAAAACGTTCAAACTTGCACTGCCATTATATCTTGCACGGTTGTAATAAATATCCGATAGAGTTACGCGAAAATTTGATTTAAAATTAAACACTTTTTGATTTTTACCACATATTTTATTTATTTATTAACGGACACTGTCCATGTATACAATTTATAGGGTTTAAATATTACAATAAAATAATAGATTAAAACATAAAAAAAAAAGAAAAGAAGCATTGACAAACATAAGGGACATCAAGACAAGATCTGGACTATTTATTTAGTGCTCGTTTAAATCGTTGTAAACTTAAACCAAAAAAGTCCATATCTTGTCTTGAGTTAACAATACGATAAAGACGGGTCATTGGAGAATTAAGGCCATAGTTTGTTCTATGCTGATCGATTAACAGTACTTCATTGTTTCTCAATCTTTGAGTCGGAATATTGAATTTTACTTGTGCCAGTAATGATGGAACATCGATTATACCATTTAGTATGCCGAACATATATATGGAGTCAATATAAGTTCTACGTTTTATATATATAGGAGTTTAATATATTATTACGCAACTAGTTTCAGGTATTCTGAATTACTCATCATCAGGTGTAAATAAATATGTGGTAAAAATTACAAAGTTTTTCATTTTAAATAAATTCAAAATGTTTTTCGACAAAGTAAATGCTAAAACAATGAATAATGTAGTTCGGGAAAAATCCATAGTTGATCGCGAAATTGCGCTTATCGCGGACGTATGGACGTCCAGAACGTACCCCGCGCGATCAACGGGGGATTACGTGTATTTGTTATTCTTCACGTAATTACTACCGTTTTTCGAATGAATTACACTGTATATTGGATGCATCATTATTTATAAAAATCTATTTGAAAACTCATGTCCCTCAGATAAATAAGTCTTTGGACTTGTTGGTCACTATTATATTTATGTACTTAAAGTAAAGTTTTTCTGCACTACTAAAAGTAAATGCTAATTTTAGCCATTTTTAAATATGGTACCTGAAATTGTTTTGTAAAACCGTAGCAAGTTCCGTTATACAGGTACTAGTGCCCAGTATTTGGTCCAATTAGCAACGAATCGGAAATAAATTTAATTAATTAAAACACTTCATAACTTGTGTTCAACACTAAGATAGTAATCGAGATTGAAACTTTAAGCTCACCGGTTCTCCTCATTCGACTGAATATTAATTCACCCATAGATAATCTGTAATGAAGAGGAATCCGGTTTACAAAGAGGCCCCACATCTTGCAATTATTGCATATCCTGGCGGACAACATTATTACTAGGCACCATTATATTTATTTACCCTACGTTCATAAACGATAGACAGTTATCTCAATAGAGATGAACCTTTTTTTAAGAAGGGAATATTGAAGTACCTATATCACAACTTTTCGACTTCCAAGATCATCATTAAATTAAAAATACTTTGCGCGTTAAATCCAGTATTTGCATAAAAAAACTTATAAGTATCCCGCGATACATCTTTATTTACGGTTTATAAAAAAAAACATTTTGTTGAAAGTTAATAAGTAGACATGTTTGTGTTTGTCATTTTTCAATTGTTAAATAATATTGCATTGTAATACGGTAATTGTGAGCCTGTTATTGAACGTACATATTTTTTTTTTTTTTTAATGATATATTATTTTAACAATGTTTGAGTATGTCCAAATGCGAAATCCAGCCAGTCTGCAAGCATTTGGACATACTCAAACATTGTATTACTACCTGGTAAAAGAAGAAGTATAAAAATTGGAAAATTGTTTTCAGGCGTTGCCTAGTAGGTGATTTGGTTCAGCCGGATGAACCTCATCCACGTGATAAAGGTTTCAGCTCTTTTACTTCACAAAAGTCAACAGATGGAAGAGTTGAGGAAATGTGGATGTTCAAACATGGGCAGAATGGTGAATGTTACAGTGTGTAAAGTGGCCACTTAAACACGCCAATGACAGGTCATAAGCCCCGTAAATGCCTAGACTTTCATATTTCCTTCTCAAAAAGGTTTTCCTTCTCTGTTGAAATAAATTTAAATATATTATTTTATTTATAAATAACTTAATCTGTTGGCTATTCTTAATAAAATAAAACTGTGTAACATATTACAACAGAGACATAGAACTTTTTAGATAAGGGTATATGGTAGTCAAGGCTTTTAGAGCTTATGACCGATCATTGGCTGGTTAAATGGCCACTTTATTGTGTTTTATTCTCCACTCTGCCTATGTTTAATCATCAATATTTCTTGAATTATCATTTGATTGTGTTGTATCCCAACTCATGATTTTTGATCTCATTAACTTTGGGACACGTTATTAGTTTACATAATATGTGTACTGTGGTAAATGAATGAATGTTTTTACCATGACACAGTGTTTAATCAATCACCAAGCGATGCACAATTTTTCATTTTTGTTTTTTTTTGTTTCAGGTAAGGGACACACATTAACTATTGACGTTTCCTGCTCTTAAGGTATTTAATTTTTCAATTAGTAAGTGCCTTCACGGTGGAATGATTGTTTCTGGACAGAAATATGCGAGTTAAGCAAAAAAAAAAAACAATTAAAATGCCTGATCGATTCAGTCTGTTGTGAAATTAATATTACATTTATACAGTCACAATTTTGTTGAACATTTTGGTTGTTATACAAATTTGATTATCTTTATGAAAATATTACGAAAAACATTAGTATCGACAAAAAAAGTCTCTTACAAATCGTGTTTTCCATAAAATAGACTAAAGAATACCAGATATTATCTGTGGCTTGGATCTATAAGGGCCAATGTTGTAAATCGTAATACAACAAGAGCGTAATTAGCAATTTCGTGGCGTTGTTTGTCGTCTTTGATAACAAATATTAATAAAAAACATTACAACAAATGTAAAAATGATTTAAAAAACAAGTTTTTAAATTGACATCGACCTTCTACAAAATGGTGGCAAGAAAAATATCAAATCAGACATTTGCCCTTCCAGATCCAAGCCTCAGATTTATGAGTTGACAAAGTAACTTTTCTAAATCAACTCATTTTACACATGTTTAAATATTTTTGTAATTTAAATTAGTTATTTTTGCGATAACTTGTATACAATTTTTAGTATTCTGCACTACTCAGGTGAAAAGTCGTATCTGCTGAACTGAAAAATTTACAGTTTTGTACTTTGCGGATCAGATTTTTTTTTTTTACAAGAGAATATCTCATATTTGAGAAGCAGAAATGACTTGGTTTATTAAGTATGTGAAGCTATGTTATATCTATTACAAACAAAAGAAAACGCAAAACTATTTTTTCAGTTACTACTAGGCTAAGCAGAGCAGTATTATTTTCGATAAGCTATCGATGTAGGTATTTATCGTTAGTCTTGTTTATTAATTTTTAATTTGATTTATAATGTAATGGTATTAAAACTTTTTGAATCATGAATGGGAAGGAGAATTAATCATATGAGTAACGGTCATATTACTTGCATATCAAATGTAAGCAATAAACAAAAATACGTCCATGCCACGTTACATTTCGTCATAGTTTTAAATAACAAATTCATTCATTGAATTCATTCATTAAAAAGGTAGAAGTTAGTATTATTATAGAAACGACGTGTATTCAATTAGACAAATTACCTTTATACATGTAAGAAATTATTGAAATTACTTGGCTTCATTAACAGAATATCCTCTGATTTTACTAATGTCCGTACAATCAAAACTCTTTATTGCTCAACTGTTCGCCCTCTTCTTGAATATGCCTCAGTGGTCTGGTCTCCATTCTATGTCAATCGCATAAATCACATTGAATCAGTCCAACATCGCTTGCTTCGAAAAATAGCGTGGATGCTTGGACTAGAGAGAGATAATTATTCTTATGCTGAAATAGAGTCAATGTTAAATATTTCTAGTCTACAAAAACGTAGAACTAATATTGACTCCATATATATGTTCGGCATACTAAATGGTATAATCGATGTTCCATCATTACTGGGACAAGTAAAATTCAATATTCCGACTCGTAGATTGAGAAACAATGAAGTACTGTTCATCGATCAGCATAGAACAAACTATGGCCTAAATTCTCCAATGACCCGCCTTTGTCGTATTGTTAACTCAAGACAGGATCTGGACTTTTTTGGTTTAAGTTTACAACGATTTTAACGAGCACTAAATAAATAGTCCAGATCTTGTCTCGATGTCCCTTATGTTTGTCAATGCTTCTTTATTTTTTCTTTAAATGTTTTAAACTATTCTTTTATTGTAATATTTAAACCTTATAAATTGTATACATGGACAATGTCCGTTAATAAATAAATAAATAAATAAATAAATAAGACCCATCAGAATTTTTTAATTCAACAAGACGAACTTTAGATCAAAGTTAGAACATAAATATTAAATAACAGCTACGTCATAGTAAAAAATGGCGCAGGTATGTCTTTCAAGTTCACCGAGTAGAATTCTCAGAACTTGCGTGAATGATATTTTGCTATTAGTGCGTATCGATCTGATGACGCTATCTATGAACGGTAGTAAAACGAGTCGCGATGCAAGAAGAGGCCTTGTGCAGGGTAAATGCACATTTTGTCGCCCTCTCGACCAAAGCCGAGTATTCATCTTGACTTTTTGTCAATTGAGTATTTTCAAAAACTCTATGATATAAATAATAATCTTATATCTGATTTATAGAAACTAAAAGTTACTTTTAAAAAATTACAAAGACGATTTAAAAGTAGCAAAACTAACGAATACGTTTTTTAGGGCTCTACTCTACTATCGTATTTAAACTATTTATTTTTTTTAAAAGAAGAATCTTTTGGGTTCTTACGATATGCCTAAATATTTTGAGTTCGGTAGCCACTTTCAACGAGTTGTAAACCACTCACTATTACAAAATTGGAATCAAGTTGTGGTAGAGCGGGGTGCGGACCTCGGACCTTTGATCCGCCAGTTCACGATACTAGCCACAGGATCACAATTCGATTAAAATTCGATTTCAACCCGGAGTCTCGTATTTTGGTTGATCCTTTGATTATTGCCTGAATACAATATGTCAATGCTGTATACGTACCTAATACTTCTGCTACCTACAAAAAAGATTGTGGTACTGAGAAAGGTACGGTGACAATAATGGCATGTCTAAAATACACATTTTATAATAAATATTTGAAATTCGTAAATAAGTACTATGACATCAATGACATATAAATGAACATTTACTCATATTTTCTTATCTCTCTGCAAATCTCGGCATCACCTCGGCCACATCGGTCTGTCCTGTGCGGCCCTCTTCAGCTCTTCAAATGACCTGCAGCTCACACACTCGCGCAAATCTTCAAGGTATTCTCGGCGAGAGCGCCCACTGAGTTTGTCTTCACAAATATTCCCGTTATAACCTCATGTAGGAGACGCTTGTGATGCACTGTGTGTTCAATGCAACTAGCGCGTCTTTCGGCGATGGCCTTAAGCAGATGCCTTTCTCATTTGATTAAACTCGTCATTCGTGATGCTGCCCTCCAGGAAATTCCCAGAATTATTATATGGGACCATGTATCGAAAGCCTCTTGGAAATAGGAACGCCCCGATATATCGATATGCAAACAATTATTGTCGTTCTTACCACTTATTACATTTTTTACGTTATATTCAGCATTATTATAGTACCTCGGAAGCTCGTTTTACCACCTGCCATTCAAAGGATGATTCATTTTAAAATAAGTGATACATGTTTACAATTTGAAGCACACGTCCCATGCAAGATTCAATATTGAGTGCTTTAGGATACTCGCTGTAAAATCTACGGCTTAAGACTGTTGGCACTTGTCAATATGCAAAAGTTGCACCTGATTTTAAAATCGACTTAGCGATTATTGAATTGCAATGACCCTGTCATTTTTAATTTAAGAAAATCGCACACGCATTACTATAAAGACGAATGAGTGCATAAAGGCCCAGTTTCGTGGTCCTGCGGTATGCCTGTCTGGTTGGCTGATTGACTGCTCGCTCGCTTGCCTATCTGGCTTCTTGCTTGCAAACCTGTCCAAGTTGATAGTAATGATCTTACCGAGACCGGTCTCTGTTGTCGCTTGTCAGTAGTCACGTGATTGCGTGCATGCTCCATTGATCACTGCTGACTTCTCCTGACTAATCAATTATAAAATTATGCATATGATTTCCCGACAAAGCGTAGTATTAAGTTTGGTATTCGCTATGTATTTTAGTTGATATTTTTTAATTCTCAGTATTCAATACATAAAATAATCATTTTCACAAAAAAAAACTAATACGAATAAACTGTAATAATGTAATATGACCTTTCCATTAGAACCAGAGATTCTCCATAAACCCAGAAACCGCAGCGTACACCCTACAAAAATGAAACTAAATGTACATAAAAATATGATATTTTATACAGAACGTATAGTTTACTCTGAAGATGGCTCCTGCAACGGTAGCTGAAATGTCGGAATGAATCCAAATAACTCAGGATCACCAAAAAAGACTACACATATTTATACCATTAAAAGGAAACGCGGTCTGACTTTTCTTCATTCAAACGTATTCCAATATTTTCTCTCTGGATTAAAGTACTAGAGCAGTATTTTTTTATACACTATAGATATTTACACTATAGATATTTACACTATAGATATTTACACTATAGATATTTACACTATAGTGTAAATACACTATAGATATTTACGATTGGCGTGTCCTTATCGTTTTGTTTTTTTGATCATTTGTTTCTTATGGGAACTAATACCATACATAAACCGATAAAAGCACTTACTTTTTTTGCCATCTTTGGACGTGCGGTATACAAATTAATATAATAAATAATTTAGAAAAACGGAAAAAGTACCGATAAAGGAAATTTCACATGATTCTCTTTCTAAAAAAATAAGTTCAACCATGTGTGTGGATAACTAGACAGCGAAACTTCGATTTTGTCGATTTTAGTTAGGCATAATCAGTCCGACGCGACGTGCAATTGTATTGTTTGGGTATCTACGAGAGAGCGACAAAAAACTATTTATTTTACAGACACAAACAGTCGATAATAATATAATAATATAAAAAGATACGGTTTAAAGACAGACCGGCTAAGATTATAAATAAAAATCATACATTTTAAATTGTGGTACAACAAAAGGGTGTGTTTGTGTGTATATATATGAGAGTAATTGTAGAGGTGTGTTAGTGTGGGAGTAAGTGTTCAGGTGTGTCTAAGTGTGAGCATCTTTAAATAGCAAGTGGGATCGTATAGCAGCCAGAAAGAACGAGTCTTAATTTATTTTTAAATAAATTTAGGGGCGTGTTAAATGTATCAATAGATAAAAAAAAAGCATTATAATTAGAGCAAGAACGATAGAGGAAATAGTGTTGTGCATAGTTAGTGCTACAGACTGGCACATGGAATAAATACTTATTTCTTGTCACGCGAAAGCGGACATTAAGATTACTTTTGGAGAGTAGGTTAAGAGAGTCTACTTTATTATTTAATAAATTATATAAATAGCATAATTCAGATATAGTGCGCCTATTTTCAAGGGTAAAAAATCCACTTTGTTTAGCAGATTGGCTGTTAGTGCAAAGCAGTTTATTGTTTCTTTAATCTAATTGTTGAGCATTTTCAATCCTTTCTATGTTTGTTACTCGTATGTAATTATTCATCGAATGTGCCTATTCATCGAATTTCACTGCCACCGCATTTTCTCTTAAGATATTTCTCGTCAGGTTAATTTCGTCTTCCAACCCTCCGTAAATCGCCCGGCTGATGTATCTCTATTAACTTCGGGTTTCGCAAGATTCGACTTTCCCGATGAAAGATTCCACGTGCTCCGACAGAACACAGAACACAGCTTCCGCGTGCTAAACGTAAACAGGGCGTTTCGTAAGTAGGCCAAAACACAGAACATCTGGGATATTGAAAATACAAATCCATTAATGCCGTTTGTTTATTCTTTACCTCTCTCTGCCTTCTGGCCATCTTGTCTACCGAATAACACAAATTTCTACACTATAATGCAATTAAAGGTACGATGCTTTTGAATGCCGTTTATTTCATACCGAATAACGGTCCGAGGTGTTAATTTTATGAATAGAAAACGCGCATTGTAAAGGTGTAAGTTATACACACACCGCTAGTGGTGTTTCACTACTGAAAGTTTTATGATGTGGAGCCAGTTTTAAAACATGATTAATGGCGCAAATTGTGAAAAAGCTGCAATTTATCATCTTTCTTGTCATGTTTTTCAATAGGCTGTTTGTAATTTATGGCAGTTATTTTCACGTTTGATTATATTTTACAATATTCGCTAAGTACACGTTTTGATGAGCGTTTCATGAGCGATCATGTTTTTACAAGATGTTGGATCTAGTCATTACCAATTACCAATACACGAATTAAAAACATCAAAACCATTAATAATATATAGTTATACTAAATAATAATATAGCTAGTGATTTCAACTATGCTTGGAAAATAAAATGTATCAAACAAACCATCATTCCGTTTCCCCGTAGAAATAGACAGTTTGCCCACCACATACCGCTCACCGCATCTGAAGACATAAGTCTCCCTAGTAGTGCCCACATACACGAAAAAAAAGCTCGTTGCCGAACGAGAAAAGCTGCCTGTAGGAGCTCTCTATAAACTGGTCGCCTAAGCATCTTTGTGTTGAAAGAAGGTAATCCAAAAATACATAATGTGCACTTCATTGGATTGAGAAAAGAGGGAAGTGAATTCTTCAGTGACTGGGATTACATTGATTAGACATGATCAATTTTCCGAAATGATGACTAAACTTTTTAAAAGTTTTTTGATTGTTTTTGGAAACCACCAGATCTGTATATCCGACAGGACCTTTAACACGGTCACGTATAGTAGCGAGAAGCTCCATTCGGTAATCATAGAGAGGGGGTCCGTAGGGATAGACAGAGAAGATATATACCTTGATTCTTTTATATTCATACATCCTTTCATGCACGAGCGCCGATTCCGATATTTACCATGTCTATATTGTCCATCTTCAAGTATTTGTTGGATTTGATAAAGCCATATCTTTCTCTGTCTTTTTCTCAGAGTTTTGAGCATCCATTAACATTCGAAAAAAAATTTTTTAGCCGTTTAACTACATGTCCAAACCAACGCAGAACTCCTTTCTTGATAATGATTCTCTCAGCTTTACGCAATGCACGAATCTTGACATTTGTGCACCTATCGTACTTAGTTTTACCACACATTCGCCAGAGAGATCGCTTTTAGACAGCGTTAAGCGTACTCTCATCCATGTTTTCCCTATTCTAATTTTTCTCTGTACATATGGGTCGATACTTTGGCGGACACACATTGCTGAAAGCAATATCTTCCAGCCACCAAAAAAACAGACCGGTCAAAAGAAGAACGCATTTTGTTTTGCATATTAAATTATGTTAAATTATGTAACCGAATATTTTAGAAACATTATTTTATTAAATTATCAAAAATACTGAAACAATACGACAATAAAAACAAACACTTTTTTAATATTTTTTCTAGATAATCAACTATTTTTCTAATAACTTCAAACTACATATTATATATTATATTTCTTTAATGTTCTTGTTATGTCGGCCTCGAGGTGAAATGGTCAGCGCGTTTGCCTACCATGCAAGAAGTCTCGGGTTCGATTCCCGACATGATTAATATAAAATATTTATTTAAAAGGGTGTTTTTACACTAGAATATTTCATAGTCCATGGGCCCCGATTACAATGGGGAGTCAACAGAGTTATCCTAGACTGTCTATAAAGAAAAACAGATATTCGTGAACGAAAATGAGTATATTTGCATGAACATTTAAAATATATTAGTCGGTAACCTATAATTGAACATGTTTAGAACAAAAAAATGTATGCATATTCTGCTTTTAATACTGAAAACTTAAATTTGCTATGTAGAAAAAATTGAAGATAAATGTTAACTTTCCATTGTAATCGGGGCCCAGGGCCCCAGTGATTATGGTCGCTATCTTCATCTATATATCGGTAGTCAGATGGCAGAAAGGACCATCTGTAATTTTCAAAAACGTTCAGGAGAGCTGAAATACGTCTCAATTTCAAGACTTTAATCCACAAACTAAAATATTTTAGTGTTGCTTTTCAATAATAAATTCCCATTCTAAATGACGCTGATTTAAAAAAAAATTCTGCGTGTATTTACTGAAATATTAACTAAAACTTTTGAAAACTAAAACATAGACAAAAATACAGATGGTCCCTTCTGTCATCTGACTACCGATATATCGAGACGGTATACTTAACTTCCGTACTATCTGTATCTTACCTCGGTATGTTCTACCTACTTGTCATATCGACATCATATGATCGAAACAAGTCAATGGAATGACCGCAAACAATTAGTCCGCGTTCCTTACGTCATAAACATTACAAATAGTTCTCATTTATATTTTAAATAGGCTACTGTAATAAAAAGTGCTCACTTCAAAGCGGTTATAAACTCCAATAACCCAATTCAAGCAAAAAATGCTCGCTTAAACATGAATTTTGCATGACTTTTGGAAATGGGGGGGTATCGGTAGTGTACCTTTATAGTCAGTCGGGTGACTTTTATCTTCAACTATGACGTCATACTGAAGATATGTCCTTTTAGAGCATAGATATGTGTACCGTGACGTACGTTTCCTCTTGTTTCATATACTTATACTTACCCAAAACTTGAAGGTAGTATATCTTTATAATCGCCAGAGGGAATTTATCTTCAAGGTGAAGGTATGACGTCTTTATCTTCCCATCATAATCGAGGCACAGGACTGGTACCTGAATCGTAAGACTGATTATTTTTCATTCATGTAACAAAAATGATCAAGATACCCTGCGATTTGTGCACCAATACATCACGAGGCCGACTAAACTACACAGATTATAATTGTATTCATTCAATTGTGGTATGTTATATTAGTTTTTTATCATTTACATTTTAATCCACCTTTCGTTGAATCAATGAATCACCTCTCTATGAACAATTATGCTTACTGTCTAGGTTAAATAAAAAAATAATTGAATATGACGTCACTCTAATTAGCGATGAGGTAATTTCTTGAAACGTTGATGATGACCACACTTGCGAGATGAAGGATCATCGGCTGTATATAAAAAAACAGTTTTAGTGTCCGGTGCAACGGATGGAAGAGCGTTTGAAGGGTATAGAATATAAAGGATGAATGTCAAAAACGCATGTTTTGAGATACGAAAAACGTTTTGAAGTTTTTAAACCTCTTGGACATTTAAATGAACGTATTAATAAATATAAAGGAACCTGCTTAATGTAATTAGCCAACACTGTTTTATATCATCTGAAATTATTTTCATTAATAATAAATTATCGCTTTATTTCCGGTATGTAACTGGCATCCATTCTTTTTCTTTCTAACGCCGGAATACGGCGTTTATTGGCAAAAAAAGGACATGATCGCAATACAAAAATAAAACAATATAATAATAAGTACTTGACGTGTAAAATTGCAAGAAAATATTCCTAGCAGCATCACTGGATACAAGAACACCCATTCTAAAACTAAATATACGGATTTATGCATATAACAATAAGAAGAATATTACTTTATTATAATATAAATATTTTCTTTACGAAAATACATATTAAAGTTTAAAAAATTAGAGACAATGATTAAAAATTTCAAACCTAAAAAATGAAATTAGTGGGTAACAAAAAAATAGCAAGTTACAATTTTAACTCCAAAAACAAAAACTAAGTTTAAAAGAGAATTATAGATTTGTGCATATAAAAATAAGAAGAATATTATTTTATTATAATACAAATGAAAAAAAAAAACGAAAATACAATATTTTCAAAATACATAATAAAGTTTAAAAAATTAGAGACAATGATAAAAAATAAACCCAAAAAAATAAAATTAGTGGGTAACAAAAAATAGCAAGTTAAAATTTTAACTCTAAAAACTAAAACTAAGTTTAAAAAAGAATTACAGATTATGAAAACATTTAAAAAATAATTCATGTAAAATATACATTGGTTCTTGAAGGCACCAAGTTATTATTTTTAGGATCTCTTCCAGCCGACTTCTTCCTGTTCTGAGGAGCTACTATATTAATTCGACTGGAAATTTATTTTTGGAAAAGTTAGCAATTTCTTGAGGTAGCTTGCTGTAGGATCGAGGATCTATAAAGCTTGAGTGCCTTTGTACAAATATTGTCTTCATTTGAGGAACCGCAAGACTACCTTTAGTTATGGCTCTGGCTCTTTTGGAGTCACGAATATCTTTTAACACGGTCATATTAAATAACTGACACACATTCAAAACTTTTAGTGTTCTAAACAGTGGTACTAAATGACACTGAAATGATTTTTTGAAAATGATTAGTATAATTTGCTTTTTGGACTTGAATTAATAGATATGGCGACTCATTCCCAGCCCACTTTATCATACCCCATTATGCTTTGGTAGAGTGCAAAATATAGTTAAAATATTATTTATCCCCTGTATGCATTTTGTTCAACTATCTTGGAAAGTATAGCCTTTACATCTAATTTTATTTAGAAGAAATGTAGATGTAAACTGCCCTCAGATGCCATTAATAGTTTAAAACACAAAAATTGACATCCATCCTTTATGTGTTGTACCCTACATTTTGAAACCGTTAGGACGGGAAGCAGGCATGTTGCAATTATTTATATCGCTACCGATGCACTTTGTTTACAAATCTTCAAAGATATTTACATTTTGGTTTTCTATCTTATGTGAACGTAAAATAGAGATCGTTAAAATATTTTAAAAAGAAACCAAAGTAATCGTAATATGATATGCCTATATCTAACCTTTAATAAATGTTTTAATGTCTATGATATGTCTTTTTGATTTATATTATTTTCGTTTTTATTTATTTTTACCATATTTTGAGTTTGTCCAATTGTTTGTTAAACCAGGCGAGAGAAGTGTGCTCGTCAATTTAATTGATGGATGCATCGAGAAAATAGGAAACTGGATGGCTGAAAACAGACTAACATTAAACCCATCAATAACTGAACAACTATGGGTGGCTTCAGCCAGACGACAGAATTTGATCCAGGATACGGCCCTTCCCAATGTAGGGAGTACCGCTTTACCCACCGTTAAACTACTGGGAGTTTTACTCAATTCTGACATTTCTCTTGACGCTCAAATTAGTAGAACGATAAGTTCATGCTTCTGCCAGCTGAGACAAATTAAATGCATACGCAAAAATTTGCCGTTTGATGCCGCCCGTCAATTAATAAATGCGTTTGTAGTGTCTAGAGTCGATTATTATAATGGTATCTACATATATCTATGCAGGTCTACCAATGAACAAAATGACTCGCCTACAACCTGTATTGAATGCCGCAGCGAGACTTATTTTCGGAATCTCTAAGTTCAGTCATATCACTCCACTACTTCGGGAACTACACTGGCTACTTTTTCCACAGAGTATCGAATACAAACTCTGTTGGCTTATGTATAAGTCACTGCACAACTCTGCTCCGGAATATCTAAGGGAACTATGCATTCCAGATGAACTAGCTGACAGGCATCTCACGCTTAGATCAGCTACGTTTACGGCGAGAGGAAAAGTTATTATACCTCTAAACAGCGCACTAAATTTAGTGAACGCGCATTTGCGGTCGCAGGCCCTTTGGCATTGAATGCTCTCCCAGCAGAGGTGCGAGGCTGTGAAAGTGAAGTGATGTTTCGGAAAAAACTTAAAACCCACTTGTTCTCTAAATCATTTGAATAAATCCGTAGCATGCGACAACAAAATAAATTGTTTTAATTAAATTACAAATTTATAAGCTTCAATTAAATCAATTTAACAATAGAATCACTATGTAAAGCATCCTTGAGGTATTTTATTACGAAAATGGCGCTATATAAGTTATCCATAATAATGATAATAAAAAATACTGGATTTCAACCCATAGGAAGTCATGAAGCTTAACAAATTACAACAGGGATGGAGAACATTTTAAAGAAGGGAATATGGAAGTATTTTACAGGGTTTATAATCTGTCATTGGCTGGTTTAAGTGGCCACTTTACACATTGTGTAATATTCACCATGTTTGAATATCTTGATTTCTTCAATTCTTCCATCTATTAATTTGTTTTAGGTGCTAGGAATATAGTGAATTTATAAACAATGATTTTCTTTTGGGCTTTATAGGTTTGAATCATTTTGCCGGTGGTGGGTAACGATTCTGGTTCTCTCGATCGGACTTGTTTCTTCCGGTTTACTAAAAAGCTAATGAACTATCATATCCTATCGCCGTCGTCAGAATCGCGAAATTTGATTGAGGGTGACAGAGAAATTAACTGTTTATACTTAGGTTGCTCTGACGGCGGTAGGGTCGTTGAAAACAGGAAATGTTAATTCAAAAAATAAAAAAAACGCAAATCTTTGTAAATAAAGATTTTTTGAAAAAAAAAAAATTTACTGTTCATTACAGCTAAAAAAATTTTTTTTTTGCAATATGCAGATTTGAAAAGAGGCCACAAGACCATTAAAGCAGATTCGGATAATTAAGTGGGGCTTTTAATATAGATTTTAGTGAAGTTAAAGAGCTGAAACCTTTATTATTGTGAAGAGATTCATTTTATTAAATTATTTCACAAACTAGGCAACGCCTGTAGCTCAATCACAAGATAACTATCGACGTGCTTAAAAACATGCTAAGCATTTGAGCGATCACAATGAACAATACTGAACATGCTTAAGTTATCGCAGTCATAAGTCAACGCGAGTGTAATCTCTAAGTCAAGGCTCGTGTCAGTTTGTTTTTTGTTTTCCTTATAAATAAAAACAGTTCATTGACGAAAAATCGACGTTTACTACAAAAAATAATACAATATATTGTATTTGCAAAATAGTAAGGAGTATCTAATACAAAAAAGTGAAAGTTAAAATACAATTACCATGGCGACTGCTTTTCTTGACATTTGGCTTACCAACCGCCGGCTAAATGAAATAAATAAGATGATAAATAATAAATAAATAAATCAAAATAGCAGTTTAGAATATTTTCCATATTAACGCCGTTGAAGTTCAAATATGTGATTGCGCAGCAGGACTATACGTCGCGAAGCGTACATATTTTGACATTTAATAATAGGTGTTCACGGATTTTGCATTGTGATCGCGAATACGATAAACGACCATGGTGAGAAATTGTTATCACGTCGCTTATTAGCACGTCGATAGTTGTTTGTGATTAAGTTACAAGCTACTGGAAACAATTTTCCAATATTTAAACTTCTTCCTGGACCACTTGGTTTTATTACAATACATATGTTTTTAATAAGCGTTTGTGTGATTTACAGATAACAAAATAGAGGTGAATAAATTATGCGTTCAGGTATACCATGTCACCTTTTGTATTACGCATTGTGCAACATCTTCCTTGTTTCAATTAGCTGTTGTTTAAATTAAGCTATCTGCAGGAATCGGTATTTCTCATTGTTTATAAATTCACAATCCAGACACTGGCAATATTGAAACCTTACCATACACCAAATAGTCCTTACCATAAATGTAAAACTGTTATTTTTGTCGAAAGTTTTTGAACTTTAATTCTGGAAACGACAATTTGCGCTCAAATTACTCGTGCGCTTTTTTAATTAACGTTTACAGGTTTTAATTAAGAACTTAATCACACCTTAATTGCATTACCCGCACCTTTATCTATGCCTGTACGTTACACATTGACATACAAATACATACAGATAATAGACTGTTTACATTGAAAGGAAATTAGCGTTTTTGTAGGAATATAATCATCGTCGTCATAATCAATATCTTTCCGCCTAATGGGGCATAGGGCACTACATCGGTACACCAATCGCAGCGTATCTTGATCATTTTTGTTACATGAAGGTAGGATGATCAGTTTTACGCTTCAGGTACCATTCCAGGGAGTATTCTGAAATATTCTGAGTAAAATCAACGCGCAGCGTCAGCGCATTTGCCTACCATACAAGAGGTCTCGGGTTTGATTCCCGACATGGTTGATACGAAATATTTATTAAACAGGGTGTTGTCACACCCGAATATTTCATAGTCACACACTATTCTTTATCCGCCTGGACACGGAATAATATTATGTATATTTTATTTATTGCAACATTTATTGTAAAAAACACAAGTTGCTGTTAATATGAATAAAAATGAAATAAATGAAAATTACTAATATTTTTTCTCCCTATTTGTCAAAACTTTTATTGGAAGCATTCACTACTTTTTGCATTAGTAAATAGGGAAATATTACATACTTAGAATACCGATAAAAATATTTGAAGGGAATTAAAAAAAATAATTGTAATTTCGAAATCAATATGTTTTCATTCATATTTAAAAAAATAAAATAGTTGAAAAATGTGTCTTAACAAAAACGTCACATATTTGTGAGAATCCGTGACGATGTTCTATTTAATTTTTTTACGGTTACAAACAAAGTTCAAAATTTAGCCTGATCGTGACGTGTTGGGAGTGGGGCCGATGCGATGAACCGTTTTCGTAGGAAATAAAAAAAAAATTAATACTAATAAGTACAGACCTTGATTTATTTGAAATTGGAAAAAACGTTAAATATCCTTATTAGGAAGCTTATTTTAAAACGTTTCTAAAATAATATTTACATTCATTGTTTTTCTAAAACATATAAAGGTAGGTACACCATTTTTTTTATCGTCCATTTGCTCCGCTAAATGTAAAATATGATTAATTGAACTGGCGTGTAGTGGCCAGGGTGTGTTGATTATTAACTCAGTTTCATAATCGATCCAGGCAATTTTAGTATTAGTTACGGATCTGTTAAAAAAACAGCTTGTTCAACGGTTTGATTACTATCAATTAATCGATAGCAGATAACGAATTGGATTTGTAAATTAGGGTATCGTCAATATATAACAACAGAGATGATGAACATTTTAAAGAATGAAGTCTAGGCATTTACAGGGTTCCTAATCTGTCGTTGGCTGGTTTAAGTGGCCACTTTACACACTGTAAAATTAAAAATTCTCACTATGTTGATTCATCTCACTTATTAACTTAAATCAAATAAATCAACGCCTGAAAATATTGTAGTATTTTTACACTTCTTCTTGGACCAGTTGGTTTACTCAATAATATTTTGAGTTCGTCCATATTTTTTTTTAGCAAGGACTGGATTCAACCCCCTAGAGTAATGCTTCCCAAAGTGGTCCTAACGGACCCCTCAAGGGTCCCCGGGATCATTCAGGGGGTCCGTGGAAAATTATAATAGATTTGGGGGTCCCTGAACAATTCAGGGGATCCACGCAAGACTTAATAAAAAATAAAATCAATATGCTCAGTGTGTAGAACTCTTAATGTGACCACTTAAAATCATCTGAATTCTCTCAACAGCTTGACGAGTCAATATTACCAGGAAACGAAGCATTACGAAGCTTATGTGAGATTTATAAAAGAAGAAAAAAATTCCCAAGAAATGTTATTTGCCAAATGCTTGGAAACCAATACTAAAGATGAAACGTTATTAATGGTGCGTTGAGCACTCCATTGGTACACCAATCGCAGTGTTTCTTGATCATTTTCGTTACATGAAGGTAAGATGAGGTACCAGTCCAGGAACTATAAAATATTCCAGTGTGAAAACACCTTTTTAAATAAATAATTCGTGTCAACTATGTCGGGGATCAAACCCTAGATCTCTTGCATGGTAGACAATAACGCTGACCACTACTCCACGATTAAATAAAAGAGGCAGAAATTGTTGTATGACAACAAAATATTATTTATTTTTTATTTATTGATGCACGTCCTTAGAGTTTTTACATAATAGTTTACACAAAAAGCAGATATTATGCAAATACAAATGGTATACGAAAAGAAGTTAAAAACAAGTATTAGTAAAATCAAATTTTTTGTTCAATTCGTAATCGATTATTTTTCAGGACACAGAACTTAATCATCAGCGGAGAGTTATAAAATAAATCTTTATCATTAGTGTATTGATTTGGTAATCGCTGCATGCGGGTGACTGGTGAATTCAATGACTAATTGTTTATTAGTACTATGATGACCGTTAAACATAAAATAAAGTCTTGTTGGTCTATGTGGGATGCGAAAATATGTGAGACTTAACAGTTCAAAGCAATGTATTTTCTGTTGTTTTATTGTCTTCAGAGAATAAATATTTATTTGTAATAATAATATTTGCAATACGCAATATTATTTGCATCGGCTAATGCATACAGCAAATCAAGTTACACAGGAATGCTGCTAATTTAAAGATATGATCTTAAATCAAGATTCCTACACAACATTCCTTCAGTAGTTGTGGTCTGTAGGTTGTTGTGTTCAGTCATTGTTGCAAGTTGCAATAAATTCATCATATCTTCTTATTTCAAACCTTGAAAAGTGTGTAGAAACATAGTTTTGTCTTCTTATTTTCCGCATTTGCTCCTCAGTAGAGCGTGTGGACATCACCAGACAGCTCATGCTGACCATATCGCCAGCCATAACTTTGGTCTATTCTCATGCCCATCCAGCGTCCCTATATTTTGCCGAACACAACCGAGAGATTGTCATCGGTTACAGATTTACATATGGCCTTTTGTTTTATGTTCAAGAACTGGAATTTAAAAGAAAATAATATAATAAAATAAATGCTCGGTGATTTTAGAAAAAATCTAAAAAAAGTTATGCCTTGTCTGAGGATTTGGGCAGGATTTGTATAAAGATTCGTATTGTATAAAGATAGAATGATTTTGAGCAGAATTAAAAAAAATATATTTATTTATTTATTACATGTACGAAGCCAATGTCAATAGTTATTTGAAGAAACATATGTACAAGAAACTGAACAAAAGGAATATAAAACTATGTAGCAAAGACAAACAAGGGCAATAAAATAATGGTATACAATATATTCATAAACACGATCAACATATAAGACTTCGAGCTGACCTATGCCAATCCATCTTCATCCCACACTTTGTTAATGGCGATGAGATCTACGAAAATTCGGAAGATCTATCCCAAAGATTCCAAGTTGTACGACGAATCGACTAATCTCCATATTCTGGACATTGGGGCATAAAAACAAAATTTTGTTTTAGATTTGATAAATTGCAGATTTTGACTTCTGTTGACAAGGTTGGGAATATTTATAATCAACCTGTTAATAATTTATTTATAAGTTTTCAAAAAATTATTAATATTATTCTTCTCAGTTTTTTATTAACATTATCGTCATTTCTCTTTCCGTATCCAGAGGTGCAAAAGGCACCGCATTGGTAAACAAAATTAATAGTACTTAGATCAGTCCTACACTTCCAGTGCTCCACTCCAGGAGTGATGAAATATTGAATTTACATAAACTTGTAAACCTATATTTCACGTTCCTGATATCTAACCCAGGACCTCAAGAATGGTAGGCAAATACGTCAACCATTACTCAACGAGGTGGACTTATCTCGACTTCGTTTCTTCCTTATTCAGGATTTTTAGATGAGAGCAGCCATAGAGTCGAAAATACTTGTCCAGGGTTCTTTTAAATAATAAGATCGTATTTTGCTAAAACAGATCTAAATTATATGATTTTCCTTATAAATTATGGCAAATCGATTATAATCAGTATTTTTTATTTTTTATTTTTTATTTCTGTATTCCAAAATACCTCGAATTTTGCTTAGTGTAACATGACTTTACATCATTGTTTACAGTGGTATTATTTTGGTTAGTGTTTTATTACAAGAGTTAAATAAACATTTTAATCGGATATAGAAAAAAAAAAAAAAACACTGTTTACAGTACTTCTGGTTTCCCGCGAGGTATTTTGTACATAAAGGTGTGGTTAAAGGTTAATCAATTAATTACACTCCATGTGACCTCTTGTGCCGTACACTACTTTCTATTATAACAGGAGTACCACGATGTGGAGTTACCAATCTGACTTCAAATCGAATCTTATTTTAGTCAAGCAATTAAAATCATTAAAACGTGCAAAAATTAAGGCCATGGCTACGTTAAATAACGATTGTTTTGTTAATTATCTTTTTGATACAGAATATAAACAGTTTACGAAATTCTAATAGAGACTAGTGTCTGTATCTAAATACTTCCTAATTCATGATTGCTTAAACACATCTGAATGGAAGCTAAAGCAGAATACATAGTTATCCAAAAAAAGATGTTTGCTTATATTTTTTCATATCATATAAACACTGTATACCAAATGTAATATTTTTCATCATACATTTGATATTTAAATTTATTTCAACAGAGAGAAAAAATATTTTAGAGAAGGGAATATGTGAATCTAGGCATTTACAGGGCTTATGACCTGTCATTGGCTGGTTTAAGTGGCCACTTTACACACTGTCTAACATTCACCATTCTGCCCATGTTTGAACACCTACATTTTAAATATGAATAACTCCCTGATACTCCTTGATACAATTGATAATTTGGCAATTTTTTTTTATACCTTAACAGCATTACTAGGTTTGTGTATATTTTTTTTTACCCGTTTTAATACAGTCCTAAACCTTTTCATGCACCTCATCATTTGTCATAAAAATAATTGAAATTTTAATTTTATTGAAGTTTAATTTATAATACGAGTAATTACAAATATACTTCAAAGAAAATGTACGCATGGAAAAAACTGACTAGATATCATATTTAAAAAATAAAATAATTGTTTTTTAGACATACGCTTAACAAACTGTCTTGATAATTCTGGCATTT
This sequence comes from Micrasema longulum, assembly GCF_059751315.1. NCBI lineage: Eukaryota > Metazoa > Arthropoda > Insecta > Trichoptera > Brachycentridae > Micrasema > Micrasema longulum. The sequence continues at coordinate 832,021 of NW_028277535.1, read as the reverse complement.
AAGTGTGTTTATTTTTTTTTTTTTATATTTTTTTTTGTTGTTTTTTTTGCACAAAATGTTTCATTTTAACTACCTGACTGAATTTTTCATTGTTCAGTTGAGTCAGTGAGTATTCAACACACTTTAAAATGAAATTTCTATTAATAAGACATTTTCGTGGTTGCAACTTATTAATTATCACATCGGGTAAAATAAACAATGATATATGTATGAATATATTTGTTTAGTATTTTTAGTGTGGGACACCATGCACACACCAAAAAAATGTGTACACCGACAGCGAAGACGTATTACTAATAATATAAATTATGTTTTAAAAAAAAATACTGAACAAAAAAAAATTCATTGTAATAATAACTTAAATATGCGCTCCTTATGTTTTTTTCAGCCATTTACTTTTTAAAATATTCTCAAATATACTTATGTAGTTAATATTACTGTTTTAGCTATGGGAGGTTCTTAACAAAACAAACCACCTTTTTACCAAACCATCTCTGTGCCATAATGTAATATATATACCCCTTTAAAGTTCTGTCTGCGCCCCTTGTACTCGTATATCAAAAGTAAAAAGCTGATAATGGCGGATTCCAATGAAGGTGAATTGAGAGAGTTTGTCATGTGGGTGTTGGAATTACAACATTTGATTGATGATTGGAAGAAACGTGTTGATGGCACGGATGATGGATGCTCCAGTAATACAATATAATAGTCCCTTCTCATGTTTCTATTTAACTGATTTGTAACTTTCGTTGAAGTTGACTGGAGTCGTAAATTCTGTACCCTAAACTCAATGTAATATGTTATACCTCTTCCCTTTGAAACGGTTTGATCATAAATTATTAGTAAACTATAAATAAAACCGTTGCATTATAATTTCCATAATTTGAAAACGTAACTTTGTTTCAATCAAGGATTAAATTCTGTTTTGTAAAAGAAGTTCTAAATTTGAGATCCAAAAAGAAGTTAAGAAAATAATCTATATTTAATCAAACAATCTTAATAATAGTAGTAATTCATTTTCTTCTTCTTCTCGTGCAGCTCGTATCAGAGGTTAGCGATCATAACTTGAAACACCTCTCAATCCTGGACTATTCTGATGAGCGTTGCTGCATCTGCCGAAGATTTCTGACCCATGTTGCTCTTTAGCGTCCCATACCCCGTCTACCATATTTATTTATTCATGCATTTCATACTTAACAGAATAGCACAAAGACAATCTGACATTTTTTTCTTGTACTGGGAGTAGGCTCAGTATATGAAGGGTCGGCATGCCAGAAATATATAGGCAAATGCCTGTTCTAAGAAACTGATTTGTTGCGGCAAATATGGTTATCGAATATGTTTCCCGTAAATAAAAATAATTGTGAAGAAATAGAAAAACAATTTTAGCCCAAAAGAGAAAAATTATATTTATATACAGTTTACGTTAAAATAAAATATTTTTTTAAAAATACAAATATATAAAAAAAATATAAAACAGATTTTTAAACGATTCAATGGAATTGCAAAATATTTAGATTAATATCCTTAATAATTATTCTGATTCTTTACTTCCAATGTTTGTCAACCTATATCTTCCCTTTTACTGTGAGTTGTAGAAGAGAATATTTTTCTCCACAGAACATGTTGCCAAAGCATGCGGTTCTTTTGATAGTGGTAACAAGTTCTCTATCTTTTTCCATTATATTCAATACCCTTTCGTTGGACACTCGACTAGCTTGTGAGATACGCCGTGTTCTCCTGTACAATCATATTTCAAACGCTTATATTTCATTTATCATGGATATTTTGAGAGTCCATCCTTCCATTCCATACAACAGCACGGATTCAATAGTTCATTATTAAAGTATATGCTTAACTATTGAAGACACATGACACCTTAAACCTCGGTGGTGCATCAGATTGTTTCCGAAATCGATCCCAAGTAGTGTTTTTTCCGATTAAAAATAATATAAATAAATATCACGTAATTATTGCTTTTAATATGTAATTCAAAATCGCATATCTATAATGGACATATATTTACGATATTAGGATTTAATAACCGTCATTACAATTTAATAAACCTTCACTTCACATCGGTTTTAAATTATTACTATTTTATGTGAACGAGACCACGCGAACTGTGTTCAATTAATGAGAAGTTTTATGAATATTTATTAAGTAGAATAAATCGATGTTTTAAAAGTGAGATACAGAATTTTGTATCGACTATAAATCACACTGCATCTGTTACCTATATCACAATACACAAAGTAAAAGATTTGTTCCATTGAGTTAGCTCGTAAAATCTTATAAACATTTAATACCAAAATTTATCAAGAAAGTATTTTTAAAGAAAACATTTGAAATATTTACAGGCTTTTCATTTCATTTATTTCTTTGGGTAACTGATTCATTGTACAATTTCAAACCCTTTATAATTCGAATTTTGAGACTCTTTTATTTTTCTTATCATTCATTGGTCATATTATATTTTTTATCTTTAGTCCTATCATATATGGCATTGTTAGTCAAATTTTGTGATACTGATTATTTCATTTAACTCCCATTTATTTTATAAATGAAATAGTTTTTTTGCGTCCTTTACACGTTTTCTTTTAATGATTAAGCTGTGGATCGATTATAAAATATTCCAACCATTCGCATTTTAAATAAGTTTATGTTATAGTACACCAGTATGGAAATATAATAACTATTTTAATATATAATTACTATTTTATTGCCAAATCTGTACATCGAGTCGTCATGAAAAAATTCTTGCCTGTATTTCTCCAATAAATTGTATTTGTCAAAATAGTAAAATAAAACTAAACCCGGGGTTTATTCATATCCAGTATCGAAAAAATAAATAATTGAAACTGGGTCTTATCTAGAAAAAACTGTTCTTGCAATTCTTCAACAAATACCTTTTGATTTCCCTTTCGTTAGCCAAGAAATATTGAACCACTCCACATCAATAATCACAGAACTAATAATGGCTACTAGACAGTCACAACGTTGAGATACATTTTATATACAGAGTTAATAAAATGATATCTATTAATCTCTGTTGATTTTATGGGAATTTATTTCGTAGTTCAATTCAGAATCTGACATTACAGTGTACATATATTTAATGATTCTACCCCAAGGTGAACTCGGTTCAGTGAATATTGACTATCATTGCATGTTTTATGTTTAAGAGTATCCAAATATCATATTTCCTTTATGTCGATACAGTTCACCCTATTAGTAAGCGGGGAAATGCTCTTCAATCCATTAAAGGCCGCATTTGATTTTTGTATCATCTGTTTGTTACATGTCCACAAAACATTTTTATTTTGTTACACGCGTATCGAGTTACCGGTGTTAAATAGATTTATAATAGATTTTTTTAATATATCGAATGTACTCCGACGTACTCGCGCTCCTTGCTTGTTTAGGTGATGTACATAATATGATTTTTGGAGAAAATTATTTTCTGCCTCTCTTTTGGACATGTAGCACCATGTTTTTACTTTTAGTCGGTAATAAAACAAATGATATATGTTTTAATCATTCATACACTCATTTTAAAGTGGTAACAGATGGAATTATTTTTTAATGTAATTTTTTTCATTTTCTAAATTTGTTGCAACAGAGAGGGAAAACATTTTGAAAAGAGAATATGGTAGTTTGGGCGTTTAATATTTCAAATTAAAATAATTTATTTAATACGTTCATGTTAATTATAAAAATATATTTAAAAGAATTCATACCATAACACGTAATAAAATTAGCAATACAATATGAATGTGAAAAAAGGGTAAAATAAAAATACCCAGTGTATATATTTAGGAATTTATTAAGTAACACCATTTTACTTGTGTCATAAAACACATGGGTTATATGATACACAGCAAATACTATTAAACGATAAGATTCACAAGGGTTTAAATCAAGCTAATCGTTAAATCCCCAATCGATACTTTTTTTAGAATACAGAATTTTACCACCAGCGGAGATTTTTTGTCTTACAAAATATATCGAATTGCACATTCGTATCGAGGTTAATACTCCTTTTCACGGTTTGTTTTCCTCTGGTGTTTGTGACCTAGCTTTGCACTTCCCAGAGATTATCGATTCCTTTCTGGTTCCGCTCTGTCTAGTTCCGGCTTGGAGATAACATTGCCAGGATATTTGGCCTATCAACTATCAACATGATTTATTGCCTTTCCAAGCCAGAATAAAAATTATATAATGTCGCTGCGCTGTATACATACATTATATCAAAATAAACAATGGGAATATTTTCCTCGAATATCCTGCAGCTTATGCGTTTATTATTCGTATTCAAAAGATATTATTTTTATCCTTATCTACACATTCATAGAAAACTGCATAACTATAGTTCAGAGTATTTTATAAAAGTTATAAATGATAAATCCTACGCTTGATTACAGCAAATCCAGGGAAACAATGAAATATTATAATGGAAAGAAACCGTTAAAAATAATAATTATTTACTATATTATAGTGAAAATCCTGAGAGCGTTAAAATCTGAGGTTGACTCAGCTTCAATTTACAAAATTCAGTTCTAATATTCACATCTGTCTATCATTTGTCGAATACCTGACTTGCCAAACACAAGAGACTGTCTTTGTTCGCAATATTTCTTGATGTATGTTTTGTTAATAATTTTTTTTTTTTTTTTTAATTTCTCAAATTAAAAGATGTAACTTGTAGTTTACATTAAAAAAAACCTACTTTTACTTTTTTTTTTAACTGTCTTTCTAACAAACGATAATCCGTTTAAGAAATATATTACGTTATCGATTGTTTAAAGATTTTTTACCAGCTAAAAACAATATATTCGATTAAAAGGTGATGTACCTACAACTTTAGAAAAAACAAGAATTGTATAGTTTGTTCCAATATTTACATTAATTGGCGTGGGTATCAATTGTAATTTCGGTGGTTTATCGTTATTTATTTATTTACATTCGATTCGTAAGCTAAAAATCTACATAAATATAGAAAAAAATGTAGGTAGAATAAATGTTAAAGGTTATTTATTCATTTACTATATACACGGCCGAAGCCTATTACAAAAGTTATATGCACAAGAAACCGAACAAAAATAATAAAAAATATGTAGCAAAGACAAACAAGGGCGGTCAAATAACGGTTTACAATATATTCACAAACACGATTAACATAAAAGACTTCAAGCTAACCAATGCTAATCCATCTTCGTTCCACACTGTGTTAATGGCGAAGAGATATACGAAAAGCCGGTAGATCTATCCCGAAGTCCCGAAGAATTCCAAATTGTGTAACGAATCTACTAATTTACACATTCTGGACATTGGGGCATAAAGACACAAGTTGCTCTTAGAAGATTTGATGAATAGCGAATTTTTGCTTCTGGTGATGCGGTCGGGAACATGAAAATAAATTGATAGTAATAGAGATGAGACATAACTAATAGCATTTAGAATTTTGAAAATGCATATTAGGCCCATCTCCACTCTACGTTTCACCAATGAAGACAGATTGCTTTATTTAAAAATAGGAATAACTACAGCTTTGCAATCCACGCACCATGCCTCCTTTCTTTGAATATGGTGTTGGACGAATTCAGTTGAGTCGTATAGAATAGAGACCAAATCAGAGAATCATATTTTAGATGGGGTTGAACCAGTTAGCGGTAAAGAGTTTTTTTATTTAAAAAAAAATAAAAAATAAAATTTTATATTTTTTTTATTTTTTTTTTTGCACCACAACAGGCCAGGAGGCCCAATTACAGTGGTGAATTACATCACAGAACACCCAGGCTTGAGAAAAATCACATTTAATTTTTGTGTTCTCACCGGGAATCGAACCCAGAACCTTCCGTCTGTGAGTCAAGCGTCTTGACCACTACACCACGGAGGCCACCGTGGTATTAATATTTTTTAAATGCCGTTTTAATGGTATTAATATTTTTGAAGTCTATGGTCAAATCGTCATTCTAGAGATTGTATTAAATGAGGTGGAAAAGAATGGGAAGGAGTTTGGGAGGAGATAGGAAGAGGACCCAAGAAATAAGAGTAATAAAATAAAGGGAAATTCAGGATCTAAGGATATGCATTACTTATGATAATTTTTCAGGCGTTTCTTAAACTAGAAAATATTGGGGTAATCATTAAATAACATTTTGTTTCTAAAAAAAATCGTTAGTCTAGCTTTCTAATGAAGACAAATCTTTAAACAAAATATATGGTAGATGTTCAACTTATTGAAAAAAGCCTCACCTATCTTATAATATTGCTAATGTGTTGGATTTGTTGGAAAATTTCAATATAATTTGTAATATAATTAATGATCGAGGACTTTGATCGGCGGCTGCAGCTATTAGCTGTATGGTCAGTATTTAATGTAAATAAATAAAAATATTAATGTGCACTTGGGGTTAATATGAGTGCAGTCTGGTGCGATTTCAAGATGCTTGTTAAGATAATATTTACAAGAAGATGATTAGTATTGCGATAGTGTGAAACCTGATGTCTGGAATTTGCATTTCACTGTCTTGTTTTCTTATGAAATGTGTTTGTACTGAGCTTGCAGTAATAGGATCTTAAATATTTATGTCTTCGTAAGAATATTATTAAATGTTTATGTGTGCGTGTAAGTAGAATCATACTCAAATATCGCGTGTTAATGAAAGATATTTCGTAATAAGGCTGTCGTCTGTTAAAAAGTAAAAAAAGCACAGAATGTTGTCGATTGGTCGATATGAATATTATTTTTTTGCAATAAACGTACTGTAGAAATGAAATATTTACGACAAAAATATTATTCCTAAAACAAAAACTAAAAATATAATTCTATAATGAATCATCTTACGGTGGTCTTATCCCTATCTCATCACTCCATTTTTTAATTTTTCGATAAGACCAACGCGTGGGTGGCCTTTTCCCGCCTCTCTGACCCTCCACACAGATAGTCAGGAACTATCTTAAGTTTTGTTCCTCTGGGCAATTGTCTGAATAAGCGCAGAACGCAAAACAAATTACACCCATGGCTTTAACAGTCGGATTGAGTTCACACGGTGCGTTAATATTCGCATGATTTCAACGGAAATTATCGTAACACCCAAGGGGCCAATATTGCCGTTGTCTTTGCATTATTGTGTTTGTTATTGAGTCGTAGGTTCATAAAAAAATTAAAGGCTAAACAAAAGATCGAAAGGTGTGATAATTTCAATCAACATGTAATGTTATTAGTTATCGTATAATGTAAAAATTTAGATGATCTTTGAAAGCAAACAAACAATAGGAACACGCCATTGGTGCATACCTATACTGTGCGAAAAAATCATCGCTGTAGCGCCATAATCTGTACGCTGTAGTGAAATACGTTTGTTTGAAGAAAAATAAAACCGTAAAACCTCTTTTTCTTATGGGAGTTGCAATATTATTATTTTCTGGCTTAGAAGTGTTGGGAAATGGTGGTAATTTTGGTTGTGGACTTTTATAGGAACTTCTCCGCATTTGCTTAATGGAGATAAAACCACAAAAAACTTATTTAAGAGAAGCCCGACTATTGATAAATATAGGTAGGCCTTCCGTTCACGGCATTTTGTGTCCTGTTATCGTGTTTTGTTCTTATTACCACTATCCTAACTATGGAAGATACTACCTCTTCTGATAAGTCATTGCGACTTATTACAGAGTAGTTCTGCCTTAGATCCTCATCAACGCTTCTGCATGAGCGTGTCCGGGTTATGTCTTTCGACGCTGAAAAGTGGGCAATGCATCAACAAGTGGGGAACATCTTGAGGGGTTTCATCATCACATGGACGGCAGTTGATCTCGGAAAGTTTTAAACGGTGCTGGTAGCTCATAAGCTCGCTATGGCCCGTGAGGATTTGTGTGATTTAGAGGGTCATACGTTGCTTTTTCCTGAAATCAAATGCATAAAAATATAGAAGGACATAACATTTTAGTTATCTGTCCTGTGGTTTCGTTCAAATAACGTTGATTCCAGAGTTACAGAGTCCTATTTAGTTTTTTTTCTTAGCAAAACTAAGAGGAAACTCGGTGAAAGCTCTTTAAGCATAGTATCCCAAGCCTTTTAATATGCTCTATCGTTATCTAGAATTCCACTATGTCCTCTTACCCATCCAATATTTACATTTTTTTTTTCTAATAAAAACCTTTATTGGCGTAAAAAAAACAAAACATGCATTAAAAAAATGGAACACTTAAGGTTGAACTTGCCAAAAAAGAGTCTGGCTCTTGTGTCCGGCAAGTTTACAAAATATTATAAAAAAGAAACAAAAAATGCAAAACAAAATAATAAAATAAATAAAAAATTAAACAATTGTAAAATTGAGAAAAATTAACACTAATAACAAATAAAAAAAACACAAAATTTATAAATTGATGTACACAGGCACATATTATACATACATCTGTATTTTCAAAATACGGTTAGTGTTAATTACGTCAGGAAGATTTTCTTTAATTTATCCCTAAATTTTCCGTAATTTATTTCTTGACGTAGATTTTGTGGTAAATTATTGAAAAGCTTCCGTCCTATATAAGTATAATGATGTTTGGCCGTGGTTGTTTTAATTCTCTGTAGAGCGAGGCATCCTGTTCTTAACCTTTCCGTAATACGGTCCGATGGGAGGCTCTCCTTATGCACCTGGAGCATACAACACTTTCCGTAGATATCTTCCACTCTTGGAACATTAAATTCTTTGAACAGTTCAAGATGGTTTAAATAGTATAATTTTTTTTTTTCTTTCTGTATAACATTTAAGGGTCTAAGCTGAGCGTTAAAAGCCCCATCCAACTATTGCGTATTGAATTATTGACTGTACTAGAGCATAATAAACTGTCTTCAATTGATCCGTCGATAAGATACCTCTAAGCTTTAAAAATATGTGGAACATTTTTTTTAGTCTTTTGCACATTGAATCTATTTGTTTTTTCCATTTAATATTTTGGTCGATTATCATTCCCAGATATTTTATCTTAGATTTTTTGGTCAGGGTAACACATTGAGGAGAACAGTTTATACATTTTGAGATCTAATTTATGGACATCGGAATGGATGTCCATTTTAATGGTGTTAACCAAATTCCGATCAGTTATTGCATACACACCAGACATACAATATGTGAGGATAGTTATTTGTTTCCATCGATTAGGTGGCTTCTTCATGACATAGATTATTACTCCTTTTATTGCAAACCGCGCATCCTCGTAAAGACATCCGCTGATGAAGTTCATCTGAGTTGGTAAACAGAACGAAATATAGTTTTTGGTTTGCATAACATCTTGAACATCGCTTATTCGTATTTTTTTATCGTAAACTTACATCATCCAGTTAATTTTTAGACTTTTAAGAAAACAATCAGAATTAGCATTTTTTCAGTAAAAATGTTTAAAATGTACGTGTACTTGTGATCTTTGCCAAAAAACGTTCGGTGAGTTGCTGTTAGCTGTAAGAGTTACGAATAAGATACGCTAGCCCAAGTCAATGTAAATTTCTTCAAACATAGACACATCCGTGCCGTGTTCAATCCACAAGTATTATTCTCCACATCATGTCCCGAAAGCGTCAATCATTTTCCTTTCATACGCCATTAATGTCCATGTTTCAGCTTCGTTCTTCGTTTTGACAAAAGAAAATACGAGTTGCCGAACCACACATTTTTGTAGACGCCTTGGAATTTTACGTGACTTCGACTCACGAGAAATGTGGACTTGATAATTGATTTGGCGGTCAAATCACTATATGCATAGAAAAAGTTTGAGCGGTTAAGTGCCAGAGTGCAATTTTACTGTTTGGTCAAGCGTTGACGCACAAATTATGGGTTGACAAGTTATTTTAACTTTCAATTAAATGATGTTTTTAAACGAAGGTTAAACCGTGTTCGGTATATATGATTTTTTCTCACTTCAGTTTGCCACATTTAGTGCATTTTCCGCGACTTGCTTTTTATCGCAAGAAAATTAAAAAAAATGTATTTTTAAAAATTAATATTTCGTGTCAACCATGTCGAGAACCGAAACGATACCTCTTGCATGGTAGGCAACTGCGTAAACCATTCAATATTGAAAACCATGCATTTAACCTGATATTATATTATAACGATACCTTAATTTCGACTATTGATAGTAATCAAACTGTTATACAAGTTATTATTTTACTTATCCGTAACTAATGCTAAATTGCCTGGATCGATTATGAAACTGAATTAATAATTAACATTCCTAATTCGATCAAACCTGTTAAACATTTAGCGGAGCAAATGGACTACAAGAATATGGTTTTATCTACCTTTCAATGATTTAGAAAAATCATGATAGCGAATGGTTTTTACTCTCCTTAATTTTATATGTACATGTTATAAATATGTGTAATATTAAATTCACCGTAATTTCCTATCCCTTAAATAAAAAAATAATAATTGAAGGATACAAAGAAAAAACGGGCTCATAACATTTTTACGATTTTCAAGGTATTACTGTCATTTTTTTTCAAACTGAGTTCAAGAGTATGAAATATTAAAAACCATCAAAATGAGTATCTTTGTCTTTTAAACTATTTGAAAAAAATATGAGTTCAAAAAAAAAAAAAAGGTTATATTCCAAACGCTCTCGGGGCCAGCTTACCCACCACCTACCGCACACCGCATCTGAGGACATAAGTCTCCTTGGCGGTGCCCACATACACGGAAAATTTGCTCGTTGTCAAACGAGAAAAGCTGCCCGAAGGAGCTCTCTGAAATCTGGTAGCCTTAGCATCTTTGTGCTGAAAGAAAGTAATCCAGAAGCACATAATATGTACTTCATTGGATTGAGAAGAGAGGGAAGTGAATTCTTCACTGACTGGGATTAAATTGTTTGGACATGATCAATTCGCCGAAATGATTACAAAACTTTTTAAAAGCCTTGAAATTCTTTTTAGAAGCCACCATATCTGTATATCCGACAGGACCTATAACAGGGCCACGGATAGTAGCGAGAAGCTCTATTCGGTAATCATAGAGAACGAAAAAAACGCTCTCGGGGCCGTAAAAAACACTTTTATCTCGGGTATTTCGTATTTAAATACGCGAGATAAAAGTGTTTTCTACGGCCGCGAGAGCTTTCAGAATACCACCGCAGTCAGGATAAAAAACAGTAAATAATGCTGCATTAAGCTCGTTTTTTTTTAAATATAGATTTGACGTTATTATTCCTTTTTAAAAAAAATATTTAATTAAATATATGAAGCCAGTGTTCCGCAAATGAGTTTTTTATTATTATTTTTGGTTTATTCTAAAATTAACTAAATTGTTAATAATGAATTTCCATGTCCCTTCAAATATGATATATACAGAAAGTTTTTTTAAATCTTTAGTATGCATTTTTTTTCTTCTCGTATTATTTAAGGTAAAATATTTAAAAGGTTTTTATGACAGTAGTATGCTGCATAATATACAAGTACATGATTGTTTTTTTATTGCTTTTATTTTTTTTTATTAGCACACAAACATATTATTGTGTGTGCTCTAATAATAACAATGTTCATTCATAATATTTTTTTACTGCCCTATATAAAATGAGAGTCTGATTTTTGCCATTTCTCTGGTACTGTGATCAGTGATCATGTTCATGTTTGCTATGATATTTTTTTCGAATTGTTATTTTTTTAAAGCGAGTTATATAACTTGTTTCTCAATTCCTGTCCTAACGCTAATGAGCATAACGCACGCTCAAGGGACTTCATTATACTGGACCGGTAAGTCTTCATATTTTACGCGACCAACAGCCATGAAATAACCCCCCTATTGTTGCGAGGAGGATTATGGGATTACTCGAGCTTTATGGGGATTATGGGATTACTAGTCGGTCTAAATCGTTAACTCTAACCTAATACTGTTCCATGGAAAATATATACATATCTTTAATAATATTTTTCTGTTAATTTACAGGGGAGATCAACAAAACGAATGAAACACTCGATTACCATTGTAATCTTAAAAACCATGATTTAAAAAAAAATAACTGATTCTGAAAACCGTATACGGGACGGAATAAGGAATATAATCGTAGCAGTTCTGTGTTCGGTTACAAGAATAGCATTTTTGTTCGTTCGTTCGTATGTAGCCAAACGAGTGCGAAATATCATTTTGATAGCATTAGTGTGAGATTGATTACATGTCCAGGGCCGCGATTTTAAAGGCTATCTTAATCGGTACATACCGAGACGGCATCCTTAACTTCTGTACTATCTCTATTTACCTCGGTATGTTCTATCGGCTTGTCATCTCGACATTATATGATTGAATCCAACCAATGAATGACCCCAAAAATTTAGTCCGCGTTCTTTAATTAAATAAAATTCAAAATATTTCTCATTTATTTTCTAAATAGGCTTCTGTTATAAAAAGTGGCCATTTTAAAGCGATTATAAATTCCAATAAATTCAAATTTAAGCAAAAAAGCCTCGCTTGAACATGATTTTTACATGACTTTGGACAATTACCAAGACAGTATGCTTATCGATCGTCTCTATTTATCTACCGAGCGATTACAAAACCGGCTCCTTTAACGTCTCGATAACACTCAGAAAGATAGTAAAACAGGTGGACAAAATATAATTACTATTTTTTTTTATAGTTGCAAAATTGTAACGGCTAGATGTTCCATATGTTAATAGGACAGAATCTAGCCACAATATCGGTGCATCTAGGCGTTCGCTTTTAAAACTGATAGTTATGTCAGAATTCAATTCGACTTCAAAATTTCCTTATTCTCTCTCATATTTTTAATAGGCTTTTTAAAAAAAAGTGCCAGCCACAGAACGATTAAAAGTTTAAATAAATCGTAATTAAAAGAAAAATTTCTCTGTAGAACTAAATTTTGACACTTTTAATGCGTAGCTATGCGTATTGAGAAGTACTAGACCCGTCGGTACAAACTGATGTACTTACTTCAAAACTTGATGGTGGGGAAATCGGCAGTGTATCTTCGTAATCGCTAGGGAGAATTCATCTTCAACTATGACGTCTTAATGAAACTTTATCATTTTAGTGCGTTAAGATTGAGAATATCTGAATGTGGGTACATAATGAGTACGTTATTAGTATTGTAGTCTTGATAATGACATTAGAAGATTTAAGTGATAAATTGGACCTACACCAGATTATTTAAATTTTATTAAATATTACAGTTTAACCGGATTATCAGAATACACCATTATGGTATATTATGCAGGTGACCATTATGAAAATTTAAATAATTCCATTAAATACACTTTTAATGTTATTTTCAACTGATTGAGTCGAAAGCAACATTATTTATTGTCTATCATTTTAATCAAACCCTTTGTTAGGTAACAATGCTATTATATATGATAAATTATTTAATTTTATTGGGAAAAACAACAGAAATCGTATGAATTAATGAGCGTTAAAAGTATAAGGTATGTTCTTTTATACATGATAATATTTTTAAAGGTATAAATTTAATTGTAAAACATGTTACTATAACAGTATTAATAGATTAAAAAGGGTCCAGCACCAATTCTAAACAGGTCAAATACCGGTAAACCTTAACTTCTCTAACTATGTTGAAATTATGTAGTGCCATAGAATGAACTCTCTTCAAAATTGAAGAGTAATCTTAGACCAATTATTTTTGTACAAACTAATAAATTATAAAATTGATTCCCTCGATCTACTTGAAAGACTTCTATTTCGTTTAAAGGTGTAAATTTTGCAAACAGTAGTCGAGTAGAAATTATTCGACCTCGTGGTGTACTGGTCAGTGGGTTTATGCGCCAATAAATAGATAAAATATTTAATAAAATTAATAATTTTACGATAAAAGTCAATCCAACCATGTTATTTTATCGTGCCAGGGCCAGGATTTTATTTTTATTTTATTGAAATAAACGGCACTTAGTGCCTCTTACATATAAGTTACAAATACAATTAAATATACATACATGTAAGCATACTTATAAGTAATACAGAGCATTAAAAACAATATTATTAATTAACAAATTAAGAAAGTCTAAAAAAGATAATTTGGTGAAATACTTTGAACTAGTTAAAAAAAAACTAAGAAAACAATTTTGAACAACATTAAACAAAAAAAAATATATATATATATATTATTATTTGAACTAATACTTGGGTAAATAATATATATTTATGCATAAAAATATATAATGATGTAAAAAAAAGATGAAGATAAATATTTTGTACTTAAATTAATTCAAGAAAAGAAACGAAAAAATAAAAAAAAACACTAATAAAGAAGTTTAAACAATTTTTAACAATGGTAACAAATAGTTACCTAGAACTATTACCAATAAAATATAGGAGAAGAGCCGTTCTATATGTACTAAATTTCATGTGAAATGAGTCACCAGCGTCCTGGCACTCATTGCCTAGGATTGCAATGGATAGGTAACAAAGTTATCTTCGATTGTCTATAAATAAAAACCGATATTTGTGTACGAAAATAAGTATATTTGCATGAACATTTAAAGTACCTTTGTTGAAGAAAAAATTGTATGCATATTCTGCTTTTTATACAGAAAACTTAATTTTACTTTGTTGATAAAATTGAAGATAAATGTTACCTTCCCATTGTAATCGGGGCCTAGGAGGATTTTTACTGTGGCGGCGTAAAAACGGCCCTAACCTCTACAAACGTGCACATATTCGCTAAATTTAGGATTAAATATGAACTTTAAAAACCGTATTGAGATATCTGTAATCGCGGCTATTTAAATAATTAATGATTGATAACATCACACCGGTAGTTTGGCGGCTCCTTTGAACTCTATTAATGATTCTACCCCAAGTTGTGATAATATCAGCTTCAAGTGGCGGAAGTTTGTCTTCAGGCGTTGGTTGTCTGCGTTTTACCAATGTCTTGATAACTTCATACTAATATTAGACAACGCGGATCTCGTTTGATCCACTTGACCGCTGGGCTGGCAATATGGATGACTTGTACAGAGACAGGAATAACCTGACTTGATTCCCCGAAACCATCAGCGAATGGAAATGTTTGGTTATTAAGATCATCGGTGAGATGATTTAATTACAATTTTAGATCCAAATGTTTCGATTAAAGTTCTTTTATATTAACATACCAAATAAAAATACGCCTTTAACATATTACATACATATCTATAGCATGAAATGCATGTATTGGATAAACATAATTTTGACTAATTCAGGTGTAAAAATCCTAAATAAGGATATTATGTAAATCAACAAATTGGATAACCCTATTTAAGCAAAATTACACCTTTTTTAAGTTAGCTAAGAAACTTAAATATTAAAATCTTGAATCATCTTGATAGCAATGTCGTATAATTAGAAATGTTAAAATTGCGTAATAGATGGCATATCGATTCGTAGGCAATTGCTATTGTGTAATTAAAGCATTCAGCCATTTTGTGGCTAACTGTTTATTGAGTTTAAAACGAAAATTAAAAAAAAAACATTCTTCTTCTTCCAAGTCGGTCCCTCAATGCTGAGGATCGTGATCACCATGAACACTTCTGATAATTCTGATCCACTCCAGTCTGTCCTCAGCCCGACGAACTGACTCATTAAATTTTAGCCTCGTAGCCACCTTTATTTGGTCAGTCCATCTATATGGGATTCTACCCCGGCTTCTCCTACCTTCAACTCGGCCTTTTCTAATTTAATGTAATTAAATATGTGTAATTAAAGCGTTTCAACCATTTTGTGGCGTTATAGTGAACTGTTTATTGTGTTTAAAACGAAAATAAAAAAAGCATTATCATATTTATATATGTAAGAAATAGTTTAAAAACATTAAGTGCCCCATCCATTTAATCAAATACGTTTTAGAGGTCTTGTGGTCTTTTTTAAGATCCGCACATTGCAAAAACAAAAATAGTTCGATGCATTTTTTTTACTAAATGTTATTTAAATATTTGTATATAACCACTTACCGACTTTTTATGTCTATCGGTTTCGAGACGTACCCGTCTCTTCGACACCAATTAAACCAACATGCAAACGAACATTGCGTGTTAGTTTAATTGGCGTCCTGATGAAGAGACGGGTACGTTTCAAAACCGGTAGACATAGAAAAGTCGGTAAGTGGTTATATACAAAAAATTAATACCATTTAGTAAAATGTTTGACGACAAAATTAATGCTTTAAACAAATATAGTCTAGAAACCGCATACGCACATCAAACAGAGAGCATCTAAACTACTCATAAATGAGTAGGTTTACGTTTTGACTCATCAGTTTCTTTGTAGACGTCGCTCAGTACGCAACTCCTGATTTGAATTCCACTATGCCGTGTTGTGTCCTTTCAAAGTGTAGAAATACTGCTAGGATCTTAAAGAAACAGGATGCAATCACATTTCATGTGTAATTAGCAAATTAATTTGTATGTAACAAATGCATTACTTAAAAATTGAATTATTTTTCCATCTGTCAGATTGTCAAAGAAACAAAATGAACATTTCGTTAGTGTTGCCAGGGTAGTGAATTTTTTTTCCTACTTTGCTCATCTAATGAGAGAACTAATGAAAATTGAATTTTGGATAAAACAACTCTATCGTGAACATTTGACCGACATTATCTTTAAAACATCAAATATTATATAACATGATTTAAAAATATCCGTTTTATGTAAAATAAAATTTGTTTTATATTTTAAGTTTAAAGTTCATTAATTCAATTACTCTTATTAAATGACCCTTTACTTATATACTCTGTTGTGTCAATTAATATTTCCGCGTGCACAATAAAATTTTAGAGAAATTAACAAATTGCTTTTTTTTTACCTTACATTTGTGTTATAATTATATTTTTTCCCATCGTGCAACATTACTCGACGACTTCACGAATGCGCGCGGCGAAAGTGAGGCATAGTGGGGGAATTATTGGGCACAGTCCGATGTATTCAAATATGATTCTACGCTCCTTCTGGACCATTCTTAATTCTATGGCTTTAAATATTAATCAACCATATGAAATGTTGTAAAAAAATGTTAAAATGAAATTAGATATGAACCCTTGTATACAAGCCACAGATTTATTGTATTATAATTGGTTTTTTTTTTATTTGGTGGCCGGCAACCGCATAAACCAGTACATCATGACGTCAAGTAATCTCTGGTCGATATCAGTTTGCACGATTTTTATCTAAGGTAGCCACTAAATAAATAAAACAATAGTTTAAAACATTTCATTTTATCAATCAACAATACTTTTACTATATCACGTGAATTTGGACAATACGTATGAAGTGGGTCGAATACTGTTCTTATTTTTTCTAATACCACAATCATTTGAATGGCGGGATTTTTAAAGATATACCGATGGTTCAGAACACGCATAAAGATTCCTTTTCTATTCGTTTTTCTCGTTTGACTTCCAGTAAAACAAATAGTGGTAAAGCGCGCGTGGGTATTGTTCCTGACTCGTCCCATAATGTCTGTTTACTCTGACCGAGGCGACCTTCTAGCATTCGCTCTGTTTATTTTCTCCCCAAGAACGTCGTCTTGGACAGTTTGTTTAGGCTTCAAGAGGACCAAACCTTTGTTGACATCCCACGATCAATTTCCTCCGAGAAGCATTAACTACGCTAATGGGATTCCTGCCTTGTATGCCTATTCCATTTAGAATTTATTACCGTAGACCAGAATAAGAGAAGACGTGTTATTTTAACATTCATTTATTGAAAGGAAGTTTGTTGTATTTTGGAAATGCGTAAATCCAAATAAATGGGTATTTTTTCCCGTAAGCGGTAATGCGTAATAGAACTAAACACATTAAGCACATTTAAAAAAATTAAAAACCCGTGATTTCTATCAAAATTACTTAATTTTGGTACATCGTTTATTCATTCAAAGTGTTAAAACTACATGACGAGATGCCTGAAAGTATGAAGTGTGAAAGAAAACTAAGTATTAAAAAAATATATTATGTTTAATTTAATAAAGTATATGTATAATGAAAAAAACAAAAATTGTATATTTTTTTAAATGCCTCCACTCGTTTGCGAGTGATTTTGGCTCTTAAAAACAAGAATAAGAATGTTTAAGAATAAAGAATAAAAGAAAAAGTTAAAGAATAAAAAATAGCTTTAATGAAACGACAAAAAAAACCTACCCGGAAAAAAATATGTGATGTGAGATTAACAAATTTAAACAGCGATGAAGAATACCTTAAAGAAGGGAATATGTAAGTCTAGGCATTAACAGGGCTTATGACTTATCATTGGCTGGTTTAAGTGGCCACTTTAGAAACTGTGTAACATTCACCGTTTTGCCTATGTTTGAACATCCATATGTCTTTAATTCTTTCATTAAAAATTGTAAATGTTACACAGTATGTAAAGTGGCCTCTTAAACCAGCCAATGACAGGTCATAAGCACTGTAAATGCCTAGACTTCCATATTCCCTCCTTTAAGGTCATTTTCCTTATTTCGTATATTTCCTTCTTTGAGGTATTCTCCATCCCTGTTGTAATTTGTTAATCTTAATGACTCCCGAGGGGGTGAAATCCAGTCTGATGTCTACAGAAATTTGGACAAACTCAAATATTGTAATAATGTGAGATGTTTAAAATCAGTATTTATTTATTTATTTATTTATTTATTTATATACGGCATTTCTGCCATTTACATATATGTAGTATAAAGAGTGCTTAGAAATAAAAAGATTAAAAATAAAAAAAATCGAGTATGAAATATTAATATACTCGTACTATACACATTATTAATTACTTGAAATACATACATATTTTAAAGAAATTATACAATAACAAAATACATTAATCAATCAAATTATAACTATTCCAACCCAATCTTCTGAAGATGATTTGCTCTTTTTGATAAAAATATGTTGGTCACTTTATTTTTTAAGTTAGGCAGAGATAAACTAAATATATCAAAGAGTCTTATTATTTAAATTTGGCCAATAAAATTAGATGAATTCAAACATTTTTATTGTTTGTCTTTAAGAATTTAGTCAAGAGTAAATAAGTATCCAAATCAGATGTATAAATTAGTAAATAGTAATAAAAATACTTGTAAATATTAGTTAACACAACATTTGGATAAAGCTGCAAGGATTATATTTTCTGCCAAATGGTTTTTTATGTTTCCACATAAAATTAAGTTAAATGATAACAAACAATATTTTAATACAGAAATCAAAATCTGGCTGAAGAAAATTAGGAAAGAAGAAATTAAAATGAATGTCATGATTGCGAAATATGTAAAAAAAAAAAACATAAAACACTGTACAGTCCTCCTCAGAACAGGTTTATATTAATTTTTGTTTATCATTTTTTAGCAAACATTTATAACAATGAAGTGCAGCCCTTTTGGAAAACTTAATGTAAAAATGTACGTACTTACGCTTGGTAAAAATTAGAGCATTGAGATGTGCGTTAAAAAATAATAAAAAATTGCGAAGTTTCTTGAAAATGTATGAAAAAAAAATATAAACGAACTACTTGGCAAGATGTTACTAGTTCTTCCGAATCAATCAATGATAAGAGAGTTGTGAAAGGTTTCCGGTTTCACTCGGTTAAAAGCTTAGACTTTACCCTGTCTGCGTAATATAAAAGTGTGAAAGCACTACAATTAATGATATGAATCATAAATATACTAAACATGTGAGTCGAGGTCCTGTAAAAATACGAGACGTCTCACGCGAAGTAATTTCATAAATACAAAATTTAAAAAAAATCATAGCGCTGATAATACGATACATAAGAATAATAATAATAAATAAAATAGCTTAGTTTAATAGTATTTTAACATATATTTTTTAAAACCACTGAACTTCCTCATTACAAACTTTAAGTGCATGCATTATTTAATTTGAATACAAGCATGTAGCTATCGAGTGAATTATAAGAACCAGTATTATTATTTATAATGGACTTATTGCACTTATTGTTTGTTATAATGCAAGGTGGTTCATTTTACTGATATATGAACATTATGCAAATCGATTTGTAACATGTCTACTTAATTCAAACGCCCGCGCCCCTGCAAACTTATGATGTTCATTTTGTTCAGCTGCAATTTAAATAAATTCTTGAATAATAACTGTTGAAAGCTCATATTTTATGGCAAGTACGAAACCATATTTAATAAGTTAAAGTTCACAATTGTACACAATAAAGCAAAACCCCATTCTGATAAATAAAAGGGAATCAAAAAATAATAAATATCTACCGATGTCTGTCAGTTGTAACGTACTTTCAAGTTAATTAAAAACCCTTTTTTACATAAATTAAATATAGTCCTTAACCACGATAATATCGTTTATTTATTTTTATTTTTTCCGCTTTACGCCGAAGGGGCATTTACTAGAATAACATATGTTAGTAGTTTTTTTATATTTTTTTATATTAGCAGGCCAGGACGCCCAATTACAGTGGTGAATTGAACCATATAACACTTTTACTTAAGAAAAGTCCCATTTATTTTTTTGTGCTCTCACCGGGAATCGAACTGGAACCTTCCGTGTTTGAGTCAAGCGTCTCAACCACTCATTAACCTCACTTCCAATGTAACAAAAAATAATTTGATACTCTACAATTGGAGTTCCCATGCAGTGCCTTATGCACCAATGGGCGATGACAGGAAAATAATGATAATAACATTTTGTAATACTGTGAAAAAATATATTTAGTATTTGTCATACAAAATTAGGGCAAAAGCTTGTGCAAAATCAATTTTATACGGTGACTATTAGCGCATGCGTAAGATGACGAGATAAGATAGGCTGACCGCTAGAGATGATGTCGATAGATCTTTGGCGATAATTTAATATCAATTATTTATTCACATTTTTACTTGGCAGTCCACTGCACTTATGCACATAGGTATTAAGAAGCGCCTTTGCTTGTATTTATCATAGGAATTTGTTCAGCCTCCCACTGGTTTGACAATGTTCACTGGTAAAAAATATATTTAGCGTGTAGTCAAAAGTAACTAATGTATTTTCTTATTGTAATTTAAAGGGTACTCTGTTAAGAAACATCGAAAGTTAATACAGCCAGTAAATATAAATATTACATAATAATTTGAAAAACAGTAATGAACTTATTAACAACCGTGAAAAACTGAAGAATCATGCCAATGACGACAAGGACTTTGTAATTTTAATACTTATTTTCTATGGTTTTTATCATCCTATTCTTATTTTGATTACCTACCATTTTCTTAGTTGCAAGTGTCTTAGGCGTTTATGAACGTAAATTGATGGATTTTATTCTAGGTTTATCCAGTGGATTGGCAATCGGTTATCAATCTAATTTTAAATAACCCTCGGTTGACCCGTGGAACTACATTCATGCCTTTAGATGCCTTCGATGCAATAAACACTCGGGACTTTATCCTAGTTCACATTTCTCCCCGTAAAATTTAAAAGAGTGATTAATTCCTCGTAACTTTTGCCACTCCTCGACACGCTTAAAATTAATGAAAAGGAAAGACAACAATAAAATGTAATTATTCGAAAAAATTGACTAGCGTGCGCACACCCTTAGCATAAATAAACGCAATGAGATGTTTTTTAATTCGAACTGACGTGACAGGCTGCCGTGACGAAAACAAGATGGCGTCTCTCAAAAATGCTCTGTAACGCGTCATTCAAAAGTCATTTGTTACAGTGACGGGGGTGAAAAGAGACGTGGCTGCCATGTTGAATGAGTGAAGATTTACTAATTTGTAGGAGCTCCTCGCTACAACCAAGCTCCATTTTGTACATGGATGGAATAACTAGTTTTTCTTTGTAATTAGTAATGACAGCAGAACTGAAAATCATGCCGTAAGCAACATCTGTTTGTAGACATATTGAAGATGGAATCGTTAAATTTCCTGTCTCTTCACATAATCACATCTTTATGTGCATGTTTTAAAGCTCAAGTAAAACTTGGAGCGGAGACAAATCAATCGAAACTAAATACGGATGTTGTATGAACGTGTTCATTTTCAAAGTTTGTAGCCAAAAAAATAATTATGTTTTCGGAATATGATGCTGACGTTAATGCCATGTACATTTATGTATATACCAGATACATATTTTAAATTTATTTTTAAGTTATAAACAGACTTTCGTTTAACCGAGGCGGGTTATTTGCGTAAACGGTATCTAAAAGATAAGTAATTTTTGTTATTCTAGAATACAAGAGTTAAAAAACAGCAGGGTAAAAATAAGATATTACATGAAATTGATAACGCATATGTGTATTTAATGATATCGGCACTCCTCTTAGTCACGAAATAAAACTAACGTAAAGACGTTGGGGTTGGTATCTACAATTTCTTAAGACCGTGAATTTCTGTAATGACGCAATGACTTATAAAAAAGCATCCTAGATTCTAAACAAAAAACGATTATCTTGAATAAATGCTATAAAAATTCAATTAATAAAACCCTACAATATGTAATAACACGTTGAACTCATACTAAAAACCACCATGATTACATTCCGTCGTCAATACGAGACACCCAATTTCTGTTCGGCTGCATGAAAAAACAAGGAGTCACTCGTTTTATTATAGTAATTTGGTATCACGTTCGATTTAAGATCCCTTAAGGGCGCAATCACCAGGCAGGAACACGACTGACCAATTTATCTCCAGCTCGGAGCCTAATTATCATATGCTCCGTGCAGGGCGCACATTAACACTGCATCCGGAATCTCTGTACTAAGCTCGAGCAACGTGGCCTTCAAACTGTGCGAGTACAGTTGAACCACAGTACAGTTCCTAACATACTATATTTATCCAAAAATTCTGCTCGACTTTTATTAATTTATTTATACATCAACGGTTCAAAGAACCTTTTACAAAAAAATAACAATTTACAGAAATAATCACAGCAGTGCACAATAATCATGTAGTACATAGTATAAAATAATAGAACAATTAAAACTAAGAAATTTAGTGAACATATAATAAAAAAAGTAAAAAAGAAACATAAAATCTCTAAATAAAAGATAACAATATCAATGAGAAAATCTTATATTCTAAATATAAATATAACACAGTAAAGTTGAGAATAACTAGATAATAATATTAATAAAAAAATAATACAACATAATTTTAATAACTTTGTTCCCATTTAGATATTTTTAATACAAAATTTTGTGACTTCAAAAAAAACTTTTTGAAACACTGTAAAATAAAACATTTGTCAGTGTAAAATAAGTTTATGTTCCTTTTTTTTTTTTTTTTTAGTAAAAGAAATATTAGCGTTCTTATAATTTACACCAATATTTTAATTTTGGTGGCTATTTTCAACGAGTTGTAAATAACTACCTATTAGAAAATGCAAATCAAGTTGAGGTAGAGTGGGGTTCGAACCTCGGGCCTCTGGCCCGTGAGTCCGCAACACTAGCCACGGGACCACAACCCGACTTTAATCATGTTTATTTTATTATAATATCAAAATTTTGAATTGGTCAACTATATTATGAAAATCCCTCTCTTCCACTCCTCCACTCTATTTCCTCATCTTTTTCAGAGCTCTTTTTTTTCTCATGTCTTATATAATATATTATTTTTCTTTTTACTGTGTAACATGTTTTCTAATTATATTTGTGAAAAACTTTAACTGGATGTATGTATGTTTTATATTTTGTATTCTTATATAACAACTGTTTTTTTTCCTTAATAAATAATTTTAAAAAATACGTACTTAAAAAATTATAAGTTTTTTGAGCAATAAAATAAAAAAAATGAAAAATAAATAAAAAAAAACTTAAATTAACTAAATAAGATCTTTATTTAGTGAAATCATCATCATCAGTTGGTTGAAAGAAGTTTTGACGGACTTCGACAGAATTATATCCAAAAAATGACTCCAGAGCATCATTTTTGCGTAGAGCTGTCACCTGTTAGGTCATGTAAAATTACTACTCCTTTGCAAATCTCATTATTTTAATTATTAAAGCAAGTAAGTTTTTTTTTTCTAATTTTTTTGTGGTTTGATTATAATGCGGGTTTTTCATTTATTTTTGTAACTAGGTAGGTATAACGTACTGGAAAAATAATAACTTTTAATATTGCAATTACCTGGCGGTACAAATTTGTACCACAATTTTTTTCTAAAATGAGTTTTCAAAAAAAAACAGAAAAAATATGTAATCGTTTATATAAATAACATAATTTAAAAATAAAAAGTTCAAAAACTCTACTACATCAGGGATCAAAGGGTTAAATCAAGAAAAGTTCTGTTACTTAATTAGGTTAATTTAATAGGGCGCATTTTTTGAGATTTGAAATTTTGTGACGTTGGTCAAATAATTAGGTATAATTTTAAAATGTAATTGAGTAAGTGCTAAATATAGAGGCTTTACTGACATAATTCATTTAAACAAATTCCGAGATAATCGCATTTAAAGCTTTTTTATTCATTCAACGTATTATTTCTTCCACAATTTTTTTTTTAACTTCTAAAGAGTAATCTTTATTTTAGGCAAAGCATAAAATCAACATCTTGCAATTATATTAAAAAATATTTGAAATATATAAAGACTGTTGACTTAATGCATTCTGTCATTAACTTATTTTGACTATAAAATGAATGTACATATACACTTTGCTAAAGTTGATTTGAAGGATACTGTATCAAAAAATCAAACGGTATACAGTAACAAACTAATGTTACACCATTGTAGAAAAAAATATGGATTTCAGCGCATGGTTGTTTACCAGTTTGGGTTGTGTTGTTACCTTCCTGTAAAATCTCTTTCATCTCGAAAGATGTTGCGAGTAATTCCGAGAGGATTAAGCGTTGCACCTTTGAGCAGGTATGTAACCTGGAACCTGGGACTACCTGGCTATGTGGGTATATTATGCGCTACACCACTGAACGTGTTGGACAATACCGAACATGAGGAAACAGCTCGTTCTCGGTACAATGGCTATTAAAACTGGACCGCAGGGAAGTCAAAGCTATTGGACGTTGCGCGTTGATCTTAATAGGGAAATATCACATACTACAAATACCGATAAAAATGTATGAAATTGATTTAGGCTAATTAATTGTATTTTTAAAATCAATATAAATATTGTAGAGAAATGTTTTCATATATAACTTTGAAAAAACTTATATAAAAAAAAAAACACATTAAACTAGAAAAACGCGACATGTTTGGCATTAATAGTTGTGACGTCAAAATTCGTGACGATGTTCTATTAAAAATTTAGTGGTTTGGAACAAAGTTAAAAATGAACGTATTAGGGGCGTGGCCAATGCAATAACCGTTTTTGCGGGAATTCAAAATTCTTTTTTTTTTTTTATGCTACTAATAGGTAGAAAAGTTTTTTTTTACTGAATAGTATTTCATAGACCCTTATTACTTTAAAAATGTAAAAAAATGTGTAATTTCCCTCTTATCTACATTATTGCTAGAACCATCACCTATGTATTAACTAAACATTATTAAATATAGTACTATAAATAAATCATAACTTTTTTGGTCAAACATTTTACTAAATGTTATTAAATATTTGTATATTACCAACTTTTCTATGTCTAACGGTTTCAAGACGTACCCGCCTCTTCGTCAGGACACTAATTAAACCAACATGCAAAACCCACAATACACCTTCAGCATAGTTGCACAAAAATATAAAACCAACACGACTTGCATTTTAGTAAGCAACCCCTACATGAACTGATATGGTTATGAAAATATTTATGTTGTAGGAGAAATAGTTGTAAAAAGGGGGAGAGGATGTAGAGAGGGGCGAGAGTGTAATGGGTATAGGGTGACCATTACGTACGTCTCGAAACCGGTAGACATAGACATGTCGATAAGTGGTTATTTACAAATATTTAATTGCATTTAATAAATTGTTAAAGGTATCAAAATAATAGATATTTATAAAAGCGCGTCCTTCTTTCAGAGGAAAAGTAAAATAATCAACCATCACAAAGTTTAAAAATTTGCAAGATGCAATCATTGAGGAATGTTTACTTTCTTTATTATTTTTTTTTTATTAATAACAAATAAAAATACAATATTACAACTAAATACATTTTTAACATTAATCAAATACATATATTTACATTAACGTTTCCCATTACGTAAAAGAAATAAACAATTCTTGTGTACATAATGGGGAGTGACGTCTTACAATGGTTTATTTTATTTTAATTAATAATATTTTTAGAATAACATAAATAAATTACAAAAAGATATAAACGATGTTTTCAATCAGTGTTACACAAAGATAAATTATAGATGTAATTTTTTACTTCTTTCTTAAATATATTGTATTCCTGACTGTACTTTTTATTATCTTTGTTCATTTCATTAAATAAGTATATAAGTATAATGATGTTGTGCAGTAGTTGTTCTTAATTTAAGAATGAAGATATTACCACCTGTTCTAGATCGCTAATCAAATTTATCTGGTTAATTCATCTATCTGGCTATCGAATCGGGTGTTATTGTTTATTAAAGGGATTATTGTAGTTCAAATTCGATATTTTCTGTATTTATTATTCGAGTTTAAAGCCAACCTTGAATTTTTATCTGAAGTTGTCCGTAATATTTCTTGGTTAAGCACGATTTAGCAGATGCAAGGTAAACTTCCCGCTTCCTGTAATTAATTATATGATTATGCACGAATGAAATATTTTTATCCTATCTTTATGACCTTATTTTAGATGCTCGTTTTTATTCAGTATATGCTTTGATAACCAATCTTCCCGGAGGGATATTTTTGCGGAAGCGAAGTTGACAATCCCTTCGAAAAGCAATAAATGGAAAGAGGTGCTTGAAACCTTGTCGACAGAACCGAACTCGAGTTAACCTAACCTTTCCTAACCTTCTCTTCGTGTTGAATCCCTTGATATCTTTGTTCCATCTTCGTTCTCATTTCTCTCCATTCTGTGGAGATTGGATCATTGTTGCACGCGTTATCTAAGTGGATTTCTTTTCGTATCAACTTATAAACAATCTCGTGGTGTCCATATTTCACCTTTGTATTGATTTATCGTGTAGGTGTTATTGTGTAAACTAAATTTCCTCGACGCCTTTAAAGGTTTAGTGTTTTGTTAGGCCCTTTTGACCAGCTATTGTATTAATTTTACGTATCAAAACCTTTGACGTCAAAACTGTTAGTTTATTAGACGTGTCATGTTTTTTGGTCTAATTTTTAACTCATGGGACGTGTGGCTTTATCTTTCTTATTTTGGTACACACCTACGGCCTATACCATTGAAATATTCTTAATTTTTGGGCGCAAAATGGAGTCGGTATAAAATTTATTTTACGTAAATGGATACCTTGATAGATACTGATTTTCCATGGTGTAAGTTATTGGTTGTGAAATATTATTACAGCAATAAACCTACGTTCTGAACATTTTATATGACACCAAATAGAAAATAAAAATTGAAATTTTAT
The DNA here is from genome assembly GCF_059751315.1 of Micrasema longulum. Lineage (NCBI taxonomy): Eukaryota > Metazoa > Arthropoda > Insecta > Trichoptera > Brachycentridae > Micrasema > Micrasema longulum. Next base: position 804,609 of record NW_028277535.1, on the reverse strand, counting down.
TTGCTTCTAATAATATTTAAAAAAAAATTCTTAGAAATTTGTTTACAAATTGTTATGGATTTAAGAAGGGACATTAAAGTGGTACTTAGCCTTATGTATAGTAGTAAAAGTGGTACCCACTTACAGTAGTAAATAAAATATGACTGAATGGCTTAGATGTTTGCCTCCAGTGCCATTGGTTACGGGTTCGATTGTCAGTGATATAATATCAAGAATTAAACGCAATTTTTCTCAAATCGTGTAAAAACAAAATTATTTACCAAACATGCAGATACGTATAATTGATAACATACTCTAAAAGTATCATAATATTTAGGTGATTTGAGTGTGGTTGATTTCGAAGTAAGAAAATAATGTTTTTTTTTTTCTAAGCAAACAGTTTTCTTTGATTTAAACGTTTATTGATACAAAAGGTTAATAACATTTTCCCAAATAATTCGATGAAATGCATAAGCACTAGATAAAAACGGTAAAGCTATGTATTTTTGCGACATTTTAGTGTGCATTATTTTTCAGGTTTAGTTACTGGTAACTATTATCACTAAACATACTTTGAAAGACATGCAACTGTATACCGCGAGTTTTTTCTCATTACGTAAATATTATTTTCATTTAAAATTTCAATAAATGAAAAACAACTAAAAATTAATAATTGAAAATTCAAAGAATGATTAGTTATTTACTTGAGTTTTTAACTCTTTACTCTTGTGTTTTTAAAATTTATTATTGCTTTGTATAATTATTAATATTAACCATGATACAAACTTATAAACTTTCATTCTAAATTATTTTTTTTCTTCTCTTCCACTTTTTAAAAAAACTGATAGGTATATCCTTTAATTTACCTTTCTTCATACAAAATTCATGTTAAAGCGAGCATTTTTTGCTTGAATTGGGATTTATTGGAGTTTATAATCGCTTTGAAGTGATATATTTTTATTACAGAAGCCTATTTAAACTATAAATGAGAAATATTTTAAATGTTAATGACGTAAGGAACGCGGACTAATTGTTTGCGGTCGTTCCATTGGCTTATTTCGATCATATTATGATGTCGATATGACAAGTAGGTAGAACATACCGAGGTAAGATACAGATAGTACAGAAGTTAAGTATACCGTCTCGATATATACAGATGAAGATAGCGTTCATAATCGAGGCACTGGGCTTGGAGGGGGAGATTTAGCAAAATGTAAACTCTCGCTTTCCACAGAGCAGTCAGGCTCTTTATAGACCTGGGCTTAGAGGGCGAGAACTATTCACGGGGATCCGTCACAATGGATCTTCACAGGTCGCAGTGACGTCAGAAGCTTGAATAGCACTCACCCCCACCTCTAAGAATAAGAATATTTGCGTATTTTATTTAACACTCGAACTCGTAAAGTTCGCCTAATTTTGGTCGTTTTGAAGTGACTTTTAACCCATTTAAATAGGTTTCGGTTTCGACCGGAACTAGAACAGGCACCGAAATTCGATCCTGTTTCGGTCGGTCCCTAATCAATACATACCATTTCTTCGTTCTCCTAATTTATTATTTCATGTTCAAATTTAACACCGCATCATCGAATAAATGATCGCTTTTTAAAATTCCTCGTAGTCAACGGCTCGGGTATTTTTAGCTGCGGTAAAGAATTCCCTTCACATCCTCCCGTCCGGCTGGATCCATTTGTCTTACGAAGCACGAAGGAAATGTCTGGACCCCGAGAGATTGGATCTCGGGAACGGAAGATATACGCGAGGACCTCCAGCCTGTGGCGTTAAAGAGACCCGAGAATTATTTATACACGATCGAAGATCCCAGATTAAATTGTACTTTATTACGATCAACGTCGAGCTACGGAAAATGACCGCTGTGATGGGATCTTAGATCGGCCTTACGTATCGTTATCTTTCACTCAGGTAAACGGATTAGTTTCAATGTCATTCAGAATGCTCGCTTGAATTCTTAGCTAGTCGATAAAAATATATTGTGAAGTTACGAGTTGATTGTTAAATTTTAATTATGTTTTTCAAACAATTTTTTTGAAACAAACAGTTACACACATCATTGGCGTCGCGCCTATGCAAATTGAAATTCCGTTTTCAATTTTTTTCTGTAAACTTTTGAAAAAAATCACATTCAGAAAACACGTATACGTATGTATATGGGCCGCAATTACAAACACTATCTTCATCGATTCATATCAAGACGGTTATAAGGAAAAAATGATATTTATATTCGAAAATATGTATATTAATGTGGAAATTTAATGTACTTACATCGATTGCCTGTTAACATGTTTAGAAAAAAAATTATACGTATTATATTTTTCATACACAAAATTTAATTCAACTTAGTAGATAAAAATTGAAAATAAATGTTCCCATCGTAATACAGGCCACGGTAATAATTAAGTCATTAGAAAAAATATATGTATTTTTTGCACCTCAACTTGCCAAGAGGACAAAATGGAAAATATCACTTTTTTGAACATTTTTAAAGTAGCAAAGGTTTATGAAATACTGTCCAGTAAAAAAAATATTTTTGCTTATTATAAGTAGCATAAAAGATATTTTTGAATTTGTAATTTTTAATTCCGGCAAAAACAGTCATTCCTTCGGCCACGCCCCTAATACGTTACGATTCATGTTTATTTGTTCCATCCATTGAATTTTATTTAGAACATTTTCACGAATCTTGACGTTACAACAATCAAGGCCAAACATGTTGCGTTTTTCTACGAACGTATTTTCATTGAATTTCTTTTTTACATTTATGTAAGAAAACATTTCTTCACAATATCCATATTGATTTTAAAAACACAATTAACTATTCAAAATCTATTAAATATATTTTAATCGGTATTCGTAGTATGTGATATTTCCCCTTTTCAGCGGCGAACTGAACATTCAGGTTTAAGATTAATTACATTTTAATTGTTGTTTTCTCACTGGGAATCGAACCAGAAACCTTACGTTTGTGAGTCAAGGGTCTTAACCACTACACCACGGTTGCCGCGGTGTAGCAGTTAATACGGTTTAATTAATATAATAATATCTACAGTTAAAACGTATGTACTCTTACTATTTTTAAAACATTTGTAATAAAATCTATCATACAAAACTATGTTTTACAAAATGTAAAAGGAAAAATTAAATTAATTCATTAGGATGGATTAAAAATATATGTATTTCCAAGCAGATCTATTCTAAAATAAATGCACTGTGAACTAACATTCTTAATAACTGTTATACAACAGAGATAAAAAATAGAAAAGCAATTTAAAATACACAATTATATATTTTTTAGTATATGTATGTATATATAGAAAAAGAAAGCCATAGCCGACCATCCCGCCAGATTCTCACTCAATAGTTGGAGCAGTTAGAAGAAACATACCCTTTTCAATAATATTTCAAACCCGTGCAAACCAGGCATGGCGAAAAATTGTGAAAAACTCCCACCAAAAAAATAATATTGTAAGCATGTTTACGTCGCATGCGTGCGGAGAAATTTTTAAGCTGCATAATTTGGCAAGCAAAGTTGAGTTTAATGTGCGAATTGTCACTTTGATAATGTTATTTATAGCTATTGTCTGAAAGATGAGAGCGCGGGTTCTTAATGACATGTGAGGCGAGTGAATTCAGGACTGCTGCGAGGCGCCTTGAAATTCGAATTACATCTATAATTAAATCGCTTGGAAAAGAAAGAACCCCTTTGTTTTGCACGTGAAGACGCGACGTCGCTTATGGTCAGTTCCATCAGAGGCCCTAATATTATTTGGAAACAAATTTTAACTTTTAAACGATTTTATTAATGAATATACTTGTATTAATTTTGTTACAAATCGAGTGTTTTTTCAAAAATCAAAAACTTTGTTCCAAAAACGGAAAAAATCTTATGTATGAAGCCTATGTCAAATCTTAAATATGTTATATGTAACAACTATGGAGAACAGGAAATCAAAATGACATAAACATACTACAACGACAGCAAAATAAAATATTGAAGCTAGTATATGACCTCCCTTATCTAACACCAACTAAAGAACTTTTTTTAAATTTATTTTTCAAAAAATATTTACAAAATAGTCTTAAATTAAAGTCCTGCGAAGTTGCATACATACAACTCGTCAGCAGGTTCTTATAAATTGCCTCGATTATTTACACTTAACCTACATTAACAATAATTTTACTTGAAAAACATTACATATTACACTATCAAAAATTAAAAGCTATCACTAATACAAAAAACTTTTTTCTATTAACCATAAGTTGAGCAAACGTCTCACTCCTGTATTTAACTCAGTATTTTTAATATTGTTTGGTAACATGTAAAATATTTTAGGTATACTGTATTGCAGTGTCCTTTTGCCATATTTATTGCAATATCTAGGAACAGCTCGTCCTTCCATATTAGTAAACTCTTTAAAAAAAACGAATAAATTAAATATTAATGAACCTTTTTAACTAGAATCTTTAAAATGTATTCATAAGTTAGCCAATAATATCATTGTAGCCAAAGAACTAAAACTTGAAAAGAAATTTATTAAACATGGACATAATACAAGAATATCAGAACAATATAACATACAACATTTTAAAACGATACAAGGACAATCGAGACTAATAAATCAGGGACTGAAAATATACAATAAACTACCAGACAAAAGTAAACAAAAGACTCAGACAAACTTTTCAAAAGGTGTAAAAAATATTATCAACAACAGAGTATGAATAAAAAATTATATATTATTTTTGTAAAATTAATGTAATAATCTGTGAGGGTTAATAAATAAATTTTACAATAAAAAATAAAAAAGATCATTTTTTTATAATAAATAAATTCATTTGTTTTAGTTGTGTTTATTTTATTAATTTGTTTACGTCTGGAATGACATTTGCAATGGGATAACCGAGCTGTGGTTCTGTGGTTGTGTCGCAGACTCATTAATACAGCATATGAGAGGTCCGCGTTTATGACTACCAAGGAGTCACAACCCGTATAAAAACTGATTCTCGTTTTCAAGGAAAGTTATGTATAGTACTAGTCAACAATTGACCGAAATTGAAGAGTTCAACGTGCCATTTTTTGGAGGAACTGGGCCCTAATTGTTTAAGATGTTTGACTGCAGTGGTTAAAGTATTTATTCCATTTCTTGTACCTACCGTCACCATTGTAGGCAGCTTCGGTAGGTATATATTACACATCATGGTAGCCCCGACGATTCGTCATTCGTCACTCTCCAGTTTCGCCTGGTTGCTGATTTGGCACGTTTCAATGGCTTCCTGGCTGTATGCAAATATCGCGTGTTTTATTTTACTTGACCACCAAATTACGCACAAGTCCTCATTAAGAGTCTTTTGGCATGCAATTTATACAAAACGCGAGGTACAAGACTACGGGAAAGTTTTGCACGAAATATTAATGAACGCTTTGTCAGAAACCGGGTATATTACGCTGAATTGTTTTTATATCGGGTTGTGGTCCCGTGGCTAGTGTTGCGGACTCACGGGCCAGGGGTCCGAGGTTCAAACCCCACTCTACCCCAACTTGATTCCTATTTTCTAATAGTGAGTTACTTACAACTTGTTGAAAATGACTACCAAAATTGAAATATTTGGGTAAATTATAAGCAAGGAAAATGGTGTTGGTAACATTTATCTACACCGTTTTCCGTCACCGTTACGACGGCAATCCGCCGCATCACCGTTCACTACGGCCGTTAAGATACGGGCACCGCTGTCCTAGGAAACCCTAGCTTAACCCTTACGCTGCTACGCAGTTTTTCAAGAATCTAATCAGAAATCCTCTTATTTATACATTTCAAAAATATTTTATCGAATACGTTGTTTTCCAAACACACTACTGTTTTATCAATTAATAACAATTCCAAGAAAAATCTTCCATTTCATAAATATCTAATTCAAACCCAATGGAGTGAGCAAGATAGGCAATTCGTGCCGCAAATAGACAATTTTCGTACAGCGGTTGTAAACCCTTTCTAAATTGAAAATAAAAAAAAACAAAACTGATCTCGTACTGCAATCTCTAGGCGCATTGTTATTATTGAAACGAAATAATTATGATAGTTTTTTTGTTGATTGCGGGGCAAAGTGCTCTGTTATATATTATCAAACCTACCACTTCCATCAATGCATGCTAAACAAAAATTGAGTAAAATATATCTTGATATTTGTTGCAATAGAGAGGGAAAACATTTTTTCCAAGGGAATTTGGAAGTCTAGGCATTTACAGGACTTATGATCTGTCATTGGCTGGTTCAAATGACCACTTTACACACTGCGAAATATTCACTATTCTGGGTATGTTTACACATCCACATTCATGATTATTTTTACATTACCTCAACTCTTCTATCTGTTGACTTTTGCAAATTAAAAGAGCTGAACCCTTTATTGATGTCGGTGAGTTTCATCTGGATAAATTATTTTACCTCGTAGGTAATGCCTAAAAATACTTTAAATTTTTCTTCAAGTTATTTTAATCAACAATATTTTGAGTAAGTCCAAATGTTTGTAGGGAGTTATTTAGATTGAAACTTAAAGGTAACCGGTAAATGTACTAAGAAGTGATATTATTTCTTGGTAGTTGTTATAATATAATTTTAATTAAAAAAAAAAATGTTTTTGTACAACTGTCTCACAAATTGATATCTCTTCTAAGAAAAATATTCCGTTTCACTAATAGCTAGTTCACGCATAATAGATTGAGCGAGATAGATAACAGTTGCCGAAATTACAAACAGCTGAGGTAAATTACATATTTATTACATTTATATATATTTTTAATCTTACTTTGTTACTCTAACTAACAATTTAACTCTGCAAAGCGTCCTTTTTATTATGAATAAATTAACAAAATATATCATTCAAAATGATAACGGATAGTGAAAGTGATAAAGAAATAATAGTACCTCGCCGAGAAACTCGGAGGCTTAGCAGCTGAACCTATTCCGAAAGTGAATAAGACAATAACGATATTTTTTTAAGTGATAGTGATAATAATTAATAATATGACTCTTCCGAAAAGCACGAAATCGAAGAAACTTTTTCTGAAGTATTTTTGGATCAATATCGAGCTGATATACCTCATTTACGTTTTGTTTGTAGAATAGTTTGTAGAATAGAGTTTTATAGTAATAATTACGTTTTGTTAGTAGAGTAATAATTACTACCTAATGAACAGCTAAAACGTTTTGATTTCTTATTACTGTGGGTACCCATTATAATAAATTAACAAATGATTTTTTTTAATATTCAAACGTCCTAATTGACAATCATTAGGTTCCATGTTGAATTATTTTTATGTTTTATGGCTCTTTACTTATTTGTTTATATTCTTAATTATGGGGTTTTCCGGTGATATAGGGACCTCACTAGATAAGAGTTTTTATATTAAAGGTAAAGTATTCAATTAGTTATTCATTACGGAAGTACATCGATATTTTCGTAATCACTGAATCGGGTTTAATAGCGGGGAAAACACCGAATATAATTATTTTCCTCAAATGTCATATAAGTGATTAAAAATCTTACTATTAACATTGAATTATTTTTTATTTCACTATTTCTGGAATGTAAAAAAGTTCACTGTTTCAGGTCCCGACTAGCTAGAAGTTTCCTGTGTTTAGACGTTTCTCTTTTCCTAAAAGCACTGCGAATTTAAACATCATAAGTAAATTTATAATGAGAATTTCATCAATTTTCGAAAATCATTTTCAAGAAACTTTGCTGTACAGTTTAATGCTTAAATTTTTACTGCGCGTAAGAAAATATTTTTTGTATTAAATTTTCCGTAGGCCTGAAAAAGGTACGAAACTAAATAATAACCCGTCGAATAAGTAATGTTTATGTTTTGAAAATGTTTTATACCACTGACGGTTAAGTGCAACAAGCAGTTCCCGAATTCATTTACCCTTTTGGGGATTATGACGTCAGCATCAGTCTAGTTAGAACTTTATGATAGGGATTAACAACAACGATATATCGTTGTTTAGCAGTATAAGGGTTAAGTGAGGAGAGCGCGGTATCAGACTCCCCCTTTCCCCTCCTCGTTTCTCTCCTGCAGAAGTAAGCATCCATTTGCATTTTTGATATTTTATTTTTGTAATTTTTATTCGTTCTAAAAAAATATTTTAATGTGCCAATGTCTTCTTGCTCATAATGATCATTGTGGTTTTGGATGTGACAGGGTTTAATGAACATCATGTATATATATTTATTTTTTAAAGAAATCTTTGCGTTCTTACCCAAATATTTTCATTTTGGTGGGCATTTTCAACGAGGTGTAAATAACTCACTATTAGAAAATGGAAATTAAGATGTGGAAGAGTGGGGTGCGAACCTTGGACCTTTGATCCATAAGTCCACGTCACTAGTCACGGACCACAACCCGATTCAGTGAAGTTTTATTTGATTTATTATGCATTAAATCTTTCGGTTCGTTGTCGACCTCATCACGTAATGGTCAGCGCGTTTGCCTACCATCCGAGAGGTCTCAGGTTCGAGTCCCGATATGGTTGATATGAAATATTTATTTAAAACGGTGTTTTCACACTAGAATATAGTCCCTGATCACTTTACCTTCATGTTACAAAAAATGGTCAAGATACACTGCGATTGGATTGCGATGATGATGATGATGAAATCTTTTGACATGTTCAAAAATATTCTCCGATTCTATACTTCTCACAGCGCCAATAGGGTTCGAAACCAACTAATTGCGAGGAATGCATTTTAATCGCATATTACAAATCTGTCAATGGAAATAAAGGTTTTCTGTTTGTTGTATTCCAGAGTTTATTGCCTACAGATCCTCTAAACTTTTTTTGATGCCACTATAAAAAACTTGGTAATGTTTTATATAAAAGAAGTAACGTTGCAGTTACTATCGATAAACTGAAAGTGGATTGAATTTTGGTATAGACTAACCGCTAGACTGGTAAAAAACAATAGCTGAAATATGCTTTAAGGAGAGGGTATGAGTTCGGTATTTTATACGATTCACCGAAGCACTAAAACAATACCTCAAGTGATGCGACGTCCATCCGGCTCCAATCTCAATCTCAGATAAAATTTTTAAAGACAAGTTTGTATTCGACAGAAAATAAAATTATTCAATTGGTTCACTTCATATAAATATTAAGAATGTTTAAGTTAATGGCAAAGCATGATATTTTTTATTTATTTATATACATAAGCTTATTGTAAATTATTTGAGACATAAGGCAGGACATTTATATGGCACATCAATATTTGTATTATTGAATTTATAATGTAATTTATTTGTCTTTAGTAATAAGGAAACATTTTAAAGTTAACATGCCTGTAAAAATTTTAATTGTTTCTACTGGTAAGACATTTTTTTAGTATTTCCGCCCATGATTTATTTATGTTCACGTATTGCATATAGAAGAAAAAGTTTTTTTATTCTAAACTTCGCTTCTTTTTTCTCATATTTGAATACTTTACAATATACCAATAGTTACGCCCACAGGCCCACACCAATACCTTGTTTGCCAATAAGCAAAATATTAAATAGCGAAATATCGCGCCCTAACTGCTTTGGAATATCGTGAAAAGACGCTGATGCAGCTAAATATTAAAATATTGCCATTGTTGACTGTTTATTATTCTTAGAATAGGCACCTACGTTAATACCTACAATATTAAAAACCTCTCCCGAGAAAAAAATGGGTGCGCCACTGTAAAACAATAATGTCAACAAAGTTAGGTTAGGATTTAGGACTATCCTGGAACATTATTTGCACATTGCTTTTCGCATCGACTTGTGAGTGAACTGTTTGGATAAAATATACAACCAAGAAATATATGTCTTCCGTTTACTGCAGAAACGTGGAGAAATGTTTATACTAATCGTTAATTTTTTTTTTTTTTTAAAAAAAAGAAATATTTGAGTTCTTATGATTTACCCAAATATTTAATTTTGAGGGCCATTTTCAACGAGTTGTAAATAACTCAGCCACAGGACCACAACCCGATTTAAATTAATTAATTAATTAAAGCGAATATCCTCTGGCATCAGACTAAACAGTTTTATTAGTGTCGTTAATTATTTTTTTTATTGAATGACGATTGGTTAAACTTTAATTGCAGACATAGAGCTGGGTAATTTTTGACGCTTTCGAAATTATTATAAACCAGTAGTAGAATGTAGAAAATTAATAATATATGTGCTAAATTATCATTATCATTCCATGTTCGCTCCTTAGTTGGAGCTTATGGTATCCACAAAGAGCCACCATGCATCTCTATCGGCTGCCAACTCCTTTGCGTCTTCCCAAGTCAGGTTCTGGTCTCGAAGTTCTGACATAAACTGCCGACGAACAGTCAGCAGTGGACGTCCAGGACGTCGAGAACCTGATGCCTTGTAAAGTAGGCAAGCGTGGTTAAGGCTCTCAAGAGGCACCCGCAGTACATGGCCTAGCCAACCATATCACCTCCGCTTGACGACAGTTTGGAATTTTGGTTTTTGGAATACTTTGCTGCATTATTTCATTTTTTGTTTTTTTTTTACTATGATTATATTTCATTGAGACATTGAAATATCACGTCAACGACCGAAGTTTTGGTTTCGGTTTCGGCAAAAAATTGACCGAAACTTCGGCTCCGCCGAACCCTTCGGCCGGGATGCGTCTGATTACGTTCAGCTGTACTCGGGTGAAAAACTAGCGTAATTAGTGATATTGGATTGTTGCTCATTTAAATAATTAGTTATTGTATTGTCATTGTTCAACATAAAAAACAAACACGAGACTAATTTTGTGATTTGCTGACTTGAGATAGCAGGCGCGTTCCGCCCATATATACCGGGGATGCCGCGCATCCCTTGAAAATTTAAAAATAATATATATTTTACTATTCAAAATTATAAAAAAGAAAAAAATTACAAATATTCATAAAATTATCGCAGAAAATGTTCGAACGCATACGATTTACAAATTCAAATAATATTGACAGTTTACCTACCTATGTATGCGTATTGCCTATATTAACGTACCGAATATCTTTTTATATATAATTCCTTTGTAAGTATGATGTCACCGTACTCCTCCTAAATGGCTTTACCGATTTACGTGCGGTTTTCAGAGAAATATAGATCTTTGCGCTGTGCGTGTTCGTAGATATTAAAATATTCAATCGAATGTGTAAAAAAGAAGTTAGGAGCATTCATCGATCTACCAGGGTTGCATTCGAGGAGAATGCATTTGCAAAAAAATGGAAAGATGTTGTTTTTTTGTGTATAAAAGTTTCTTTTTGAATGTTTACAAACAACATTTGTGTTTTGTGGATCTCAATCAGATTATTTTCTTAAATTTCTTATCATTTCTACCTATTAAATTATTTTCATTGGATTTTATACAATTTTTAGTTTTGGAATTTAATCACAAACAAGTATCTAGGTACCTACTTATCAATGAAAAGTCTTTTTCCAAGGCATGCCGACGTTCGGGCAGGACAACGTCTGTCGGGTCAGCCAGTAAAGTATAAAAATACCTTGGTATACGTTAGTAGTTAGTACACGTTGGATACTCTGGAATCTGGATGCTACTTTTTTATTTTTAATGTGTGAGTTGCATTATTCTTTTACCTTGCTTGTAATGTACTAGGCTTATATTTACTTCAAAGGGATACTTATTTATTTGTTTACTCAAAAAAAAAAATCTATTAAATTTACTTCAATGAAATATGGATGCTACTATTCATGTTGAGTCCAATACGATAGCAAATGTTCGCATTTGCGCGCAGGCGCATGTAAATATTCATAACGTTGTCGTATTGTTCTACGAGGCCCGTAGACCTAAGAGCATCCAACTTGTGTAATGCAAAGAAAAAACGACTCTTATGTAATATAAAAGTTTTAAATAACTATTTATTGCAATTTGTTTCGCGTAATGTTTACAACTTCGCCGCTGTAAATATACAAACAGATAACTGATTAACATTATATTTAATAAAAATATCAGTAGATATCTACCTGTATCTACTATTATACTTTCTAAAAGTAAGGAAATGATTATTTTTCGTCAGCATCCCCAATGATAATATTCACCGCACGCGCCTGTTACAAAGTAGTTCTTTTATATTTATATTTTTGTAATTCCTTTATAGTTAACAAGTTAAAGTTCCAATAGCGTACGATTTAAAAGTAAAACGGCATTACCGCATGGTCCATTTGAAATGGTTTTATTCCTCTGAAAATGTATTTTTACTGCTTATATATTCTATTATTCTACGTGTTTTATAAGCACAGACATTCCTATATAATTTATTGAGGTTTCAGATGTTTATTTTGCTTTTTGCTGAGTGGAAGCTCACAACTGGTGGATGGCAAACCGCTAAACCAATATGTATGGACTACGAGAACAATAAGCAAACACTCCGACTCATGAGTCTCTCCGTACTACCTATAGGTACTCGTACATCTACGCCTATACGGCACTCTGCAGTACACAGAATTGCAGCAATAATCGCAGTCAACAGGAATGCATTCTCGCTTTGTTCTCTTATTAGATTGTCGGGGCCTAACACTTGGGCGCACCCGGCTTTATTGGCAGAACAGTCAAGTTGTTGACAAAACAGTTCAATTGTTACGTCTGATATTTGGGGAATTTTCATTTCATTCAATTCAGGCGTTCAAATCATGTAAGGCTCAATTCTCCTCCGTCAGAAAAGTAGTTTTTCGGGATAATAAAGATTACACAGCAATTTTTATTAGAAAATGTAGGCATGTATTTTTCATGAAATAATATTAGAAAATTATCTTTCTTTGAATGTATTTATGCATATTATTATATTTATTATTTTTTGCTTGGTAAATTAGTATAAATGTTAGTTGAAATAGCATAACATTGATTAATCAATATTTTTTAAAGTTAACTATAAAATATTTTCACTAAAAAAGATATTTATTTTTCATTAACTGGGCGATAACTTTTACTATAATTCAGTCAATTATTATTTATTGTGCAGATAATTGGTAGAATTCCATAATGAAATTTAGTAAGTTATACAAAATAAAAGTATTTTATTTTATATACCTTACCGAATTTTAAAAAGTCTATTTTAATTGTTTTTTTTGATAGGATTCCATTGGTAAGTATTATCATATACGTTTCCAAAAGTCAGGTTGTGATCTTGCCGTAGAATCGTGAGTCCTGGATTCAAGGTTCTAGGTTCGTGTTTTCTCAACCGCGTTTTTCATTTTCTAGCGCGGTAATTAATACCCAATTCCATCAAATTGTAATATTTTTACCAAAATAAATATATATGTCCTATCAATTTGAAAGCTACTTTAAGTACGATTTATATACGAGTAAAAGATATCAAGGTTACCCATGATATGAGTTATTTGAATAGCTAAGAGAAGAACATAAAACAATGTGTTTCTCCCTGTTTTTTGTGTTATTTAAACTATAAACTTTTATGTACTTTAAAATAAATTTAATTAGTTTATAAATGAGATCCCAACCACTTGGTAATTAGTAATTTATCTAATATATTGTTTTATTTTGTTTTAGGTAAGATGATTACCCCTGAAGTAAAATGCTGTAATTGATTGAATTCATCGAAAGGTATATGTTATTGGAAAATGCTGTTATTGATTAAATTCATCAAAAGGTTAAATGGGTTATTTCAATTAGTAAAAAATGATAATGGGTGAGTCGATTTTCACTAGAGGCTTTACAAGACAATGTAGATTGAAAGAATGAATAAACCTCTCTACAATTAATCTTTTCTGAAATTTATAGCTGTAGGTTCTACAGTGCAGACATTGCAACACCTATACACAAATACACATTGTATGTGAATTATATCGCGAAAGAAGCCGCTTCTTCGGCGAACCATTGGTTAAACCTGAGGGCGTGAGAATACTCGCCCTTTACCTAATGGCCCGTTACTTTAAGGACTTGGGCTTGTAGGAGAAGATTTAGCGATATGAAAAAATTCGCCCTCCACAGTCAAAACTCTTTCAAGACCTAGGCTTGGAGAGCGAGAACTTACTTACGATGACCCGTATCAATAGATCTACTCAGGTCGCGATGACGTCAGAAGCTTATTTAGTTCGGTGGTGGTATTCTGGATCATCCCCACCCCTTAGAGAGTAATTAATATGAAGATTTTTTTATTGTGACGACACTTTGCTTCATATAATGGCCAAACTGATGATTGAACGTCAAATGGTGTATAAACCTGCTTCAAAAACGGAAATAAAACTAATGCGGTTAAGTCAATTCAACCTTATTAAGTGTTTTAAATAATGCTTAAGGTCGCAATAATCTTCTTAATGAAAACCATCATGTTTGATTTCACGTGTTCATATTTTTTGACGTTTTATCATCGGTCTGGCCATATATGATGCAAAAATTGGTCGCATGGAAAAAATTAATATCCCTAAATTAACCACTATCTAGGGGTTAGAGAAGATTCATAATTGCACCCCTGATTTTTATCTATAAGTACTAGTACAGTTACAAATTGATTTGCGGGAATATGTGTAAATAAATAATGTAATAAACGCACTTAAATATTCACAATCACTTTAGACAAAATTTGTAAATTCATTGCAGTAAAAAAGTTCTAATATTTCTTACCTACAATTTAATTGTGTTATTATACAGCACACTACAATTTGAAGACAATTATACGAGGATATCCACGTTTATTGTTTTTTCTTTTGCAATTTCTATGCCCGAGGCATGTTTAATTGTATTTTCAACAAATCATTATTGTAACCATATGTGGGCTGTTTGTTATGATTACGAAATTCAGTTTGATAGACAGTCGATAAAATCAATGTCACGATGTACATAATGGTATAAACACCATTATGTTTTTTCTACCATAGTTATAAAAAAACGTACCATGTATTGCATGAATTTTATTAATTAAATAGAAGTTGGTTCAATTAGTAATTACAAGTGTTCTTGGATTATTTGTTATTTTTTTAATTTAAATACTTTAGACAAAACTGAAATGTGAATTGTTTTTGTGTAAAAAATAATTATATTAAATTGGACTTTTCAATTTTTTTCTAAAATATTCTTTTACATATTTTGTGGAGTGTCATTTGCAATAACAATAATAAAAGAGAGATGTAGCCAATATTGAATAAAATCTTGCCATGTTAAATGATCCCGAATTGAATTTACATTTACAATTAATTTCGTTGGTTGTTTCGTGCCAGTCAACCGGTACCAGTGCTGATCGGATAGGGTCTGGTTTGTGTTTCCGTTTCGCCGCGCTTGGTGCATTGTTCGGTTGATATATGTGGACCTGTGATTTAATATATACGTTTTTAATTATTTACTGTCGTGTGTTGAAAAGGCATTCCTTGCCTATATCTGTTATCGAGGACCCTACGGTATAATGAATTTAATGATGTTTTTTGTTGGTAAAAAATATTTATAAAAATACCATCCTATGGTTATAAGGCTTCTATGTCTTAGGTTCGATTCCCTATAATGTATATGTGGAATATTAATTAAAACGCAAAAACATGATCGATTCAAGATCGGATAAAATTTTTCCCCATCGAGATTAATGTGATTTTTCTCCAGCCTTAAATGACAGAATTTGCAATATCCTCGCCACGTGTTTGATCTTTCAGTAGTATTATCCCAAATGTTTACCTTAAGGATCCATAGATTAACAAAAAGTGAAATTTGCGCTATGAGAGCCCCACTAAAGAGGATATGCAGCGAGGAGCGGTTTGATGAATAGGTATTTTAATATAGTTTTTATTTATTCTCTCGCAGATGCCTCCGTGAATATTGCGCAAAAAAGACAACCACACCTAAGACTGATTATGCCTAACTAAAATAAACAAAATCAAGGTCTCATATTTCCATTTTCGCACCCCAAAACTAAAACGAATTTGATGTTTGAAGAAACAGTAAAAGAATGAAATATTCTGTGTCAATACTTTTTGCGTTTCTCAAAAATATTTGTCTTATTTTTATACCGTATGTCTGAAGAAAGCAGATAAAACTGGGCGCTTTTAAGGGTTTTTGGATAGTCTTAGCTCCCATAAGAAACAATTAATAATTAAAAACAAATCAACACAGTAGAGACATGCTTACGGTGAATATCTTACTGTGAATTTGTTTAAAGAATCATCGCTTTGGTGTCATAATCCAGGGGGAAAATACGGAAATACGTTTGTATAAAAAAAGCCAGACTGCGCATGCTCATAAGCGGCTAGAGCCGCATGCGGCTTGTGAGACGCGGTTTTCCGACCACTGGTCTAGTCGAAACTTTTTCCGCATCTAACTCTTCTGTGGCTGTGGTGTAAGACAAGTATATATAGGATACAAGACTAGATATATCTATTTTATTTATTTAAATGATTAAGTTGGATTTTTTGCTATCTTGAAATGGACATTTTTGCATCGGATTTGAAAAATCAAATTTGTATAAATATGGTGGATTTAATTACAGAAAATATTTTTTCTTGCAATGCGACGAACAATTATACGAATGAAAGTGATGCCAATACCACAGTAAATATTTTTTACTGTTTAAGTGAGAGCACGAGAATACAACTTATAACAAGGAAGACAGAGACGCTGTTTTGTGGCCGGAGTTTGTGTGAAAGATACAAAAACCAAATAAGAAATTCGTTCAATCAGTCGGTTATTAACACTGAGCAGGAGTGCATGCTAGTATATGTATGACCAGCGTATTTATGATTTTTAATTAATTTTGCTATAACAGGCCTAAATTTTATTATATTTTTTTATAAATTATGGAAAAGGAATCATTTAACAGTAAGTCCTTATGTTTTTTTTTAAATGTCTGAACTTGTGAATATTCTGTCTTTTGCTCAAGGTAACACAATGTTACATCACCATCATCATCATCAGTGCGCGCAAAATGTTGGGATTTGTTCTCCGAACAGCTAAGGTGTTCTCAAATTCTCGTGTTCTTAGGATTCTTTCATTGGTGCGAAGCAGATTTGAGTGTGGATCTCTGATTTGGGCGCCCCATGAATTGAAGTACTCTCTTATGCTGGAGATGGTTCGGAAGAAATTTCTGAGGTATCTTTACTTAAGGGAGTGCTGATACTATCCGTGCCTGACTTCATACAGTGAATGCTTGGCTACAATAGTTTGTAGAAAAGAAGAAATGCATACTTGCTCATGTATTTTTCCGATTAATCCGTGGTATTACGATCAACATAGGAGTATTTTTCTTTATGTTCCTAATGACTACCTTAGACATAGGCAGCTTAAGCTGTTTTATCTTCCTGCTTGCAGAACCAACCTGCCGATGGAAATGCCAGTAGGAAGAGCAATGTCTTTACTCAACCGTATTTCTTCGGATATCGACATTTTTCATATTAGTGAAAAAAGTTCAGAGAGGAGGGCATCTTTTTCTATAATTGCTGGGTATTTTTATTTTACCATCTTTGTATATTTAAATTTGAGTATATGAATACAATATAGTATATAAAAAGTATATAAAAATGATTTTACGTGTTATGTATGCATTGAAATATTTTTGTAATGTACGTAAACGTAAATAAAATAACAATGTTTGATTATGTCCAAATGCTTGCAGACTGGCTGGATTTCCTCCAAATGTAAATAAAATAAATTGAAAAATTGAATCACCGCGTGTAAAGGATTTTTTAGCACAGCCTTTTACGCGTTAAAATATTGAATACATCGCATTCGGTCCAATAACCGAAATGAAAACAATTTTTAGGGTTTTTGTGTAATGTGTACGCGCAACTTTAACCTATTCACCCGTTTGCAATGGTCTTTTCACAAATCGTGAAATGCCAACACGTACTCGCCCGTTTCTGGTAAAGTGTGCACTTCATAATGAGACTCGGAGTATTTATAATGAGACTTTCTGATTTGGCTCGCAGTTAGCTTATGACTTATGATTAATAAACACCGACCCAGTGATGGTTTAATGACATGAATATTTCATTAGTTTATTCCCTTCCATAACATAAAATTTAAATGAGGCTGTCAGCTTGTGGAAGCAAATCGAGATGCTAGATGCTATGCGGAATATGCAAAATTATTTTATAACCTATTAATCGTATCATCACCTAAATTATCTATTGGAAAACCTCTATTGCGTTGACTAACTGCGTTGATTTTATTTCATTTAAATAATTATTTGGTTCTCACGACATTATTATTAATAATTTATTTATTTATTTATTAACGGACATTGTCCATGTATACAATTTATAAGGTTTAAATATAACAATAAAAGAATAGTTTAAAACATTTAAAAAAAAAAGAAAGAAGCATTGACAAACATAAGGGACATCGAGACAAGATCTGGACTATTTATTTAGTGCTCGTTTAAATCGTTGTAAACTTAAACCAAAAAAGTCCAGATCTTGTCTTGAGTTAACAATACGATAAAGGCGGGTCATTGGAGAATTTAGGCCATAGTTTGTTCTATGCTGATCGATGAACAGTACTTCATTGTTTCTCAATCTACGAGTCGGAATATTGAATTTTACTTGTCCCAGTAATGATGAAACATCGATTATACCATTTAGTATGCCGAACATATATATGGAGTCAATATTAGTTCTACGTTTTTGTAGACTAGAAATATTTAACATTGACTCTATTTCAGCATAAGAATAATTATCTCTCTCTAGTCCAAGCATCCTCGCTATTTTTCGAAGCAAGCGATGTTGGACTGATTCAATGTGATTTATGCGATTGACATAGAATGGCGACCAGACCACTGAGGCATATTCAAGAAGAGGGCGAAAAGTTGAGCAATGAAGAGTTTTGATTGTGTGGACATTAGTAAAATCAGAGGATATTATGTTAATGAAGCCAAGTAATTTCAGTGATTTATTTACTGTATTATTCCTGTATTAATAATGTTTTATATATATATTTTTTTCAAAAATATTTAAAAAATAGTCTTAAATTAAAGTCCTGCTGAGTTGCATATATACAACCTCAGCAGGTTCTTATAAATTGCATCAATTCTTCACACTTAACCTACATGAATAATAATTTTACTTGAAAGACATTACATATTACATTATCAAAAATTAAAAACTATCACTAATACAAAAAACTTTTTTCTATTAACCGTAATTTGAGCTAACGTCCCACTCCTGTATTTAAGTCAGTATTTTTAATATTGTTTGGTAACATGTAAAATATTTTAGGTATACTGTATTGCAGCGTCCTTTTGCCATATTTATTGCAATATCCAGGGACAGCTAGCCCTTCCAACTTGTGTTTATAATATATTGATACATGATATTTATTAAAAATATGTTCATGGGATAATTCAATGATATATATATATATTTAACGTTTCCCATAATGTTAAATAAAAAAAACATTGTTATAAACATTAATGCCAAGTGACGTCTTACAATAATAAACGTTAGAAAGTTTGTAATGTGGTAACTTAAATCAGCCAGGTCACAAGCCCACTAAATGCCTATTCTTTTATTTTCCCTTCTCAAAAAGGCCTTATAAAAATTTATTTAATGTTTAAATTGGTTGCATCAGAGAGGGAAAATATTTTTGAGAAGAAAAATGTTTTCCCTCTCTGTTGCAACAAATTTAAATATGAATAACTCCCAAGGGAGGAAATCCATCCAGTCTGCAAGCGTTCGGATATACTCAAAATATTGTCGAATTAAGTACCCGGTAAAAGAAGAATTATAAAAATTCACTAGGAAATGTGGATGCTCAAACATAGTCAGAATGGTGAATGTTACACAATGTGTAAAGTGGCCACTTAAACCAGCCAATGACAGGTCATAAGCCCTGTAAATGCCTAGACTCCCATTTTCCCTTCTCAAAAATGTTTTCCCTCTCTGTTGAAACAAATTTAAATATAAACATCTCCCTAGGGAGAAAATCCAGCCAGTCTGCAAGCATTTGGACATACTCAAAACTTTGTTAATTAACTACCCGGTAAAAGAAGAAGTATACAAAATTGGAAAATTGTTTTAAGGCATTGCCTAGTAGGTGAATTGG
Source organism: Micrasema longulum (assembly GCF_059751315.1). Lineage (NCBI taxonomy): Eukaryota > Metazoa > Arthropoda > Insecta > Trichoptera > Brachycentridae > Micrasema > Micrasema longulum. The sequence continues at coordinate 784,597 of NW_028277535.1, read as the reverse complement.
TTCAGCCGGATAAATCTCACCAACATGATAAAGGTTTCAGCTCTTTTACTTGACAAAAGTCAACAGATGGAAGAGTTGAGAAAATGTGAATGTTCCAACATAGTCAGAATGTGTGAATATTACACAGTGTGTGAAGTAGCCATCTAAACCAGTCGATGACAGGTTATAAGCCCTGTAAATGCCTAGACTTACATATTTCCTTTTTAAAAATGTTTTTCCTCTATAACTCGCAAGCATAATGATGTTTTCCTGTTTTTTTTTCAATTGACCAATTTTAAATTTCCAATTGTTCTAGGTCTCGTACAGAAAACACATATTATATTAAATATATGTATTTTGTAAGGCAATACATTATTTAAATATCTTATCTTTTAAAAAATTAATTAAAATTTCATATCAATTTTATGTCAACAATTTTGTCGTGTAAAAAATAAACAAAAAGTATTAGAAAAAACACCATTTAAAATCAAAATATTCAGCCCTGTTATTTCCTAGATGCAGATGGATGCAGTGGGTTTCATAGAATGCGAATCTTTTAGCTAATGTTTTTTTTCCGTAACAGAGTATTCATAATATTTTTTTTGAAACGAGTTTTCCCAAAGGTTTCATAATTCTGGCTGAAGAAATATCGGTGCTCCGAAAGTAACATATTTGGTTAAATTGTCAACTTAAAAATAATATTGAATACAATTGTTTTTCTGTGGGTCAGTTTTTTTATAACCAAAACGACGATTTGGTGACCAAATTACGGGTTATTTGATTAATAAAACTATAAATGTTGTTTTTATCTTTTTACATTAAAATTCACAGATACGGGCTTCTTTTTTGTGTGAAAAATGCGTGTATCTATTACTTTTATGCCTTCGTTTTCTGTACATTAAATACTGCTATACTCATAACAATAGTCAAGAGACGACGATAATCTAATACTAAAAATACATAAACGTAATATATTGCGTTTTCTTACACCGAAATAGCGCTAAGTCAGAAATAACTTCCAGTACGTGTTGACGTTTCTTTGAAATACCATTGCCAAGTATAAACGTCCATACATTTCTTAAATAACGCATTGTTATAAGGCAAAGAGCCATATGCATTATAATTTTATCAATTCGTTAAATTTAACTCGCATGCTGTGAACAGTTATAAAACTGTCATTTAATTTAATTTAATTTATTTGATTTAATAGCATAATTATACATTTTTACAATTTAAAAAAAATTTCACTTGTTATATTTTTACTAAAACTAAAATCCCACCAAGCCACTTTTTGTAGCTTGTTGGTGAAGATTATATTTATACTGACTTAATAATATTATTTACATTTATAAAAACAATGAATAACATATAAAAATTAACAGCCGGAAAGATCAGAATAAACATGTTTATACAAATAATAATATATAAATTTATTTTTTAAATACAAGAAAATATATGAAAAAATAAAATATTTACACCTAAGCTACTATTCATATATAAACTCTTGATCGAGTAGCCACTCTCTTATTTTGCTCTTGTTACAATGTGAGTCAAATTTAAGTTCTTTTGGTAATAAATTAAAAATTCTAGGTACTTAATATTTGAGAGTTCTATTTCCATATTTATTACATAAGCCATCATTAGACGTGAAGCGTGTATTATGGTTATGTTTGAGAAGAAACTTGAATGTATTACTATGAAATTGTTCCAAAATGATGCAAAGCCACAGTAGTCCTCGAACAGGCAGAGTTTTGATTGTTTTGTACAGGAGATCATTATTACTTCTTTGTTCGTAAATCTCTGCAGGTACAATTCGCTTAACTATAGAATACTGTAGACCCTGGATCATTTTAATATTAGTTTTATTCGAATGTCCTCACGACTTTATACCATATCTTATTATTGATTCTACTAAAGAAAAATAAATAATTTTAAGAGTGATTTTAGGCAAAATAAAAGATAACTTATAAAAAGTACTCACAAGAGTCCGCAATCGATCACAAAGTTTAAATATATGACGATCCCATTTAAAATTATGATCAATAAAAATATGTATTTTGTATATGTCTGTAGGAGTGTTGCTAGTAATTTGTAATAGTTTAAAACACTTGATAAATAAACAGTTTAAGGTACATTTTATACAGCTGTAAAATGATTTTTTACTAGGTTATTATTATATCGGCCTCGTGGTGTAATGGTCGGCGAGTTAGCCTGCCATGCAAGAGGTCTCGGGTTCGATTCCGGACATGGTTGACTTGAAATATTTATTTAAAAAGGGTGTTTTCACACTAGATTGTTTCATAATCCCTGAACTAGTAACTGAAGCGTAAGTCTGATCTTTTTCTTATTTATTGGGGATATCAACAGTAATACAAGTAACAAAAATATAACAAATGACAAATATAAAAAAATGACAGATATCCACAGAAATACATTAAATACACGTACAATACATACTAGTGTGTTTATGTGAGTGTAAGTGAGTGAGAGGGTGGGTTAGTGGGTGTTATATTGGAATGAGGGTGGACATGTGTGTAAATATTGCACAAGTGTCAAGTGTCGAAAATAGAAATATGTATAAAATATTAAGAGTTAGAGATTAAATAAAATAAAATAAGATAAAATAAGACTTTATTATTGAAACTAAGTAATCTTACCTTCGTGTAACAAAAATGGTCAAGATACGCTGCGATTGGTGTACCAATGCAGTGCCCTATGCACCATTAGGTGCAGAAAGGGAATGATGATGATGATGATTATTATTATTAATCAGTTTTCGTTCATTAGTTATAGCATATGGCTACTATAATTGTTATGGTCCCAGATTCGATTTCTGACAAGGAAGACATAAAATAATATTAATTTACTAATACTACTAGTATTACTACCATCTTGCCTTTTCTCCATAGTGGTAGGCAGAGAGGATAGATCGCCACCCACGTCTATCTTGCCATACATTCTTAGCTTCTTCTATGTTCATACATTCCCAACATTGTGTCTGCTTCTGACATGGCCTGACTTTGGTTTATCTGATCATGCCACGTCTTGGCCGTCCTCGTCGTATGTTACCATTGATTCCCGATCTATATTATTTATTATCTGTTTTATCATTCTTTCGTTATTATTTTTTCTTCATGACCAAACCATCTTAGCGACCCTTTTTTAATCTAATCAGTTACACCCGTCTAAGATTTGCACTCTCGCTTGATTTCAAGTTTCCCTGTTTTAAAAAGTACCCTGTTAAGTATGTCAAAATCTTTAAGGAAAATACTGGATTTCATTCATATTTTAAGGATAAAATTTTAGAAAATTGGTATGAAATAATTACAGGATAGTGACCTATTTAAAAAAAAATCTTTTCTTTTCCTCTTGTTCGGTTATCGATTGCTTTGGTTATGCATACAAAGCTTTATTTCGTAGTATGTTAATATTGTACAATAGTTATTTTTCATAAGTATGGGTCCATTCCTTTATTATTTTTATTTTATTTTTATAACTAAGGTCTTCAAAAAGTCAATGTACTTTTTCACAGTGGCTAAATTTTTTATTGCTTCATCATGATTTTCAAAAATTTGGCCGTATTGTGCGCACATTTGTTTGCAATTTAACCTCTCGGCGTCAAACACAGGACAATCACGTAATATATATTTTTTATTTTTTTATTTTATTTTATTAATATAAACGGCAAATCTGTCTTTTACAAAAAGTTATAATACTAATATAATTGGCTTGATATATATTTTTTTTAAAACATAAATTTCCTTATACCTAAGGTTTATAAAAAAAAAGAACCTTAAAATTATACAAAATTTATATTTAAAAAATTAACCTAAAAATCATACAGCATATTCAGTAGAAAGTTTAAATAATTTAAGAATAAATGTAAAAAACAAATTTAAATAATAAAACATTCTACAGTAATACAACAAGAAAATCATAAGTACTGTTTCAAACAGCTGGGCAAAGTGATTGAAAAACTGTATATATTATGAATGCATATATTATATGGAGGCCGTCCTGAGAGATGAGTCCATCGCAAGGGCAGCAATCATTATCCCTTTTTTGAATCTGGGAAGATATTTTCAGAAAGCACCATGACCTGAAAGCATTTGAGTTAGCTCGTAAGTCCGCCCAAAAGTATCTGGGCATCCTTTAAATTTTTGAAAAACAATTTCGTTATTTTGCCTGTATCGCTTGATAAATATCTTTTGTTCGAAGTATTACCTTATCAGACCTATTATTGGTTGGTCATAATATTTAAACAGAAATACTTCTCAAATTCCTGCATCCTGTTGCCTGCCAACGTCACAATTCATTTGACGAATATTTAAGTCGTTTTGCTTTATTTATTGGGTAGATACCATTTGACTATTAATGGTTTTCACCTTATTTATGTTTACCTGTACATTTTTATCGTATAAACACCAGAAGGAATGTGCATTGAGCTATATTTTATTACACAATTATTATTCATACATAACTGTTGATGTATAGTAAAGTATGACAGTTTAATTCTTAAAATATTTTACCCATTGTTTTCTAAACACGAATATATATTATGTATTATAATTATTCAGAAGTTGTGCGTTTGAATATTAATATTTTGCGCCAACAACTCACCTATCTGAATATCAAATACACTTTTGCCTATAGAATTTTAATATATTTTCACCGGCTCTAATGCCATTATGCCATAATAATGATTCGGTCACGCCTGGCACAAATATCGACATTTATGCTGGAAAATGTATTGAAAAAGCATTATTTTAAATACGTTAGAAATTTAATTCTCCATGCCTCTTCGCTATCATGTTGTAATGTTATTTATTTGTGTAACGAAATTCAAACAAAAAAAAGAAACTTGTCACCGGGAAAATTTAAAATTATAATTTGAACAATTTACATGTGCCTTGCAACATTTCAAATTTCGCCGACTATGTAATATTTTAAGTAGTTTTATACATCTTTATTAGATACAGATGAAACAACTAAAAAAACATTTTATCACACAAATTTGAATTTGATTTTTATAATTTAACGGAGTACCAATATAAATTTTAAATTTATTGTGTAAAGAATATTAATACAAGCAATTTAAATATTTTTATCTCCGTAATATAAATAAAAAAATGGTATTACCTACCTTTATTTGATAAAATTTAAATTATATTTTAGTTAAAATAATGTAATATAAGAGGTGGTCTCCATTTTGGTGCGGTATTTCGTTTCGTTTTTTTGTATTTTTGCCTAAATATAATGACGTAAAAATTGGATATGTTTATAAAATAATGCAATAAAATAAGAGTATACGTTTTTTCTAATCTTCTTATCACGTGTCTGTCACCTTTGGTTGGTTCGAACATTATTTATCATTTACTATTCTATCTCTGTTTCGACTCAATATTTCTTTAAATTTTCCACTAGTCAATATTTTGTAATAGGTGAGCTTTTTAAGCATTATTTCGTGTATTAAAAAACGCCCACAAATAATATATATACTTTATTTTTATTCTAATTTTTACTTTATCTCCGTGATTTTAGTCAGTTCTATTTTATGTTCATGTTCACGTTATGAAAATAAGGTTATGTATATTTTAAATCGTCTCGAGTAAAGTGCTTATGTAATTTGATGCCATTTTACCGACGATCGGGGAAGCCTAGACCGGTGATAAGTCTCACCACTAACCACAAACCGAGCTATTGTGTAGTTATTATGGACAGGTGTAGACCAACTAAAGTAATCTGATTTGGAATCACACTTCAAGGTATTCTGTATACTTTGCTATACGATTCGGATGGACTAGTGATGTCGTTCTAAGTAGTTTATATATTTTATTTTTTCATGCTTTTTCGAGAAACTTCGCCATACTAATATTATTTTACCTAATTTTGTCCGCGTGAAACAAAACGTTTTTTATATCCAATTTTCTGTAGCGCTTAACTTACTTATTTAAGTCAAAAGTACAATCATTTCCCATCCACCATAAAATATATTACTACATCATCTCTTTTTAAATCACGTCTGAAGAAATATTTTCTTTCACTTCCTTAATCTTCCTTCCCATTGAGTAATAGTTTTGATTTTAGGTAATTTATAAACAAATACATTTATTTCTATGTTTATATATCTTTAGCTTTTTAATCTTTATTGTCCATTGAATATGTTCTGTAACTTAAATTTAAAAAAATAAAACTATTATTTTATTGGTTGGTTGGAAGAAATTGCCATTTGCCAATAAGCCCGTCAATGTACAAATAACATTAAGTACAAAAAGTTAAATAAATAAATAAAAGTCATGTAAATATTAAGAAAAACACATATTTAATTTATTACTATAGTATGGCTATATTTTATTTCTGGTTTTCCACGTATTACTCTTCGTAATATAGTCTAGATATTAAGTCAATTTTTACTTCTTAAAAAATATATGTTTTATCAATATTTTGTTTTATAAAGAAATTATTACTGATTTTCTCAAATTGAACGGTTTGGGTAGGTAGGAAGAAATTGCCTTAAAATAATACGCCCGCCCTTATGTATATGCATGTAAACTGTATATGTATATTAAGTGTTAAAATAAATAAAATAAAATAAAAATATATTTTATTTAACATAATTAAAATTGGTGTTTTACACTACTATTACAAAAATATTGGCAATATGTACACACTGTTTGTTTACCTAATAAAATAAAATATGATAAAAATGGTCAAATAGATAGTAAAAAAACAAATACAAAATACAATATACAAAAATATTTAGAGTTTGGCTAAGTTTTTTAATGTAGCTGATATATTTATGGGTCATCATCGTCTTTTAGGAGTTCCCCTATAAATGCAACTGTTTGAAAATAAAAAAATAAATTGAATCTTTGCAATAATTGATTCAGGCATAATTTTTTTTTTTAATAAAAAGAAAGAAAAAAAATGGAATGTGCCATGCCATAGGTTTTTTCTAATATATTTTTATGAGATACTAGGTTATTGCTATCAATAAACCGTGCGTATAATTATAATCATTCTTTGTCGTAACTATTTATAAAGCAGCCATTTTAATAGCATTATTGCGCATTAACATAGCAGCCATTAACCCGCGGAGCATGTCACGGTATGGGTTCAGGGTTTAGTTCCGAGCCCAACAATCAATTTACAGATAATAATAATAAATATGACAGTAATACTTCTCTCGACCACACAGAGTGTAATGAGAATGGACTTAAATTTGAATCAATATAAATATATATTAATCCGAAAAGAAAAAAGCAGATTGTCATATATTTGTTTATTAGAGGTAAGCCAGCTTAAGAATACCGATAGATATTTGAGATCTGAAGACTTGCATCTGTCGACCCGAATGGAAAATTCAGTAGATACCTCTCGAAATGTTTATTTTTTTACGGTTTATCAAAAGCAAAAGGCGAAAAAACACATGTAACAATGAGGTCCAGCCTAAACTCAGCTGAAATTTCTAGCTAGTCGGGACTTGAAATTAGAACCCCCTTTTTAACAATTTTGATTTATTTATGTTTTATTGAGTTGTCCATAACATCTTAAGAACTAATATAAACTTTTAATAACATTCGTCACATTATCCCTTTCCAAACTTAATGGTGCATAGGGCACTACATTGGTACACCAATTGCAGCGTATCTTGATAAAAAAAATTACATGAAGGTAAGATGATCAGTCTTGCGCTTCAGATGCCAGTCCAGAGACTTTAAAATATTTTAGTGTGACAGACATTCCGATTCCACGATTCCCGACATGGTTTATAAAATATTTATTTAAAAGGGTGTTTTACGCTAGAATATTTCATAGGCCCTGGACTGGTACCTGAACCGTAAGACGGATTATCTTACTTTCATGTCACAAAAATTATCAAGATACGCTGCAATGGTCTACCAATGCAGTGCCCTATGCACCATTAGGTGCGGAAAGGGAATGATGACGAAATACGAACACGTTAAGACAAAACAGGACGATTTTTATTCAGAACATTATTGCGATCTCAAGCATTACCCAAAACACTTTATTAGGATGAATTGACTAACCCGTTTTAGATTTTTTTAAATATTTTTATAATGTCAAACTATGAAATGTCAATTATTAAGTTGTTTATTTTACGCCATTTGTCGTTTAATCATCAATGTGGCCATATACGAAGCAAAATGTAGTAGCATGCCAAAAATAAAAATCTGCAAATTATCCACTCTCTACCCCGCGAGAAGATTTAGATTAGCTGTGGTGGACGAGTTTCTTTTTCCTCGATAGCAGGTAAAAATCCTGAAAGACGAGATCGAGTGGAGATAAGTCCGCCCCGTAGCGTAGTGGTTGAAGCGTTCGTTAACCGAGCTTAAGACCCCGGATTCGACTCCTGGCAGGGTTAACGTGAAATATATAAATGTGGCTAACTACAATATTTCACTGTGCATCGGCTGGCACCTGATTTTTAAGGCTCATCACCTTACCTTCATTAACAGATAATCAAAATGCGATGCATTTGGCGTACCAATGCAGAATTCTATTCATCACTGGTTAAAAATAGAAAAAAAATGTTTAAAAACTACCGATCTTATTCTGGAAAAATATTATAATTAAATCTATTTTTTTTTGGTGTCATTTTTATTTTTTGTATTTTTTTTTATTGCATTTTAATTACATAGGTATATAACTTAATTCATTAAAACGATAAATCCCATATAGGCATGGATTGTGCGTGGGTATACTAAATCTAAAATACATTATCAAATCTATGTGAAAGTCAAATAAATGTAGACATAAAAAAAACAAATATCAAATACGTCAATTACAGGTTTTCACTGTAGGACCACAGTAAGATAATAATATATTCTCTTACACAGTACCTAGTAAAAAGCAGTAAATTTTGTATTTATTTTTATTTAAGAAGGTAAACATGAATAGAAAATAAAAAATAATAAGACCCACTTAACCGCACAAAGAAAAAAGTTAAAGAAATTACAAAAATTTAAAAAGTATTACAAACATTATTAAGAACTAAAAGCATACATATTTTTCACACAAAGAATATTTGCAAAAAATTAAATAGTTGACTGTTAACATAAAATAACAATCAATATAAAGCCTTGTTACATATTAGCCATTGATTTTTTTTTTCTTAAAAGTTTTGTCAACATTTCCTTTTAAGATCTGCTTAGGAATCTTATTGAAAATTTTAGGAATTGTATAATGAAGCGCTCTTTGGCCACACTTGTTTAAAAACCACAGTACTGACAAGCCTTCACGTTGTGCTAGCCTTGTATTATGTAAATGTATATGCCTTTTCTGGTAGGTACTATCAAACCGATACTAACTAACTAACTAACCATCACGCCATTTCCCCAGAGGGGTAGGCAGAGAGGATAGAACGCCACACCACTCTGTCCTGGCACACTTCCTTTGCTTCCTTCACATTCATACATCTTCTCATGCACGCACGTCGATTATTCCGACTTTTCACATGACCACTTTCAAGAATTTGTTGTACTTGATCATGCCATGTCTTTCTCGGCCTTCCTCGACTTCTACAACCAGACACATTCGCATCATAAATCTTTTTAGCCGTTCTTTCATCATTCATTCGCTCCACATGACCGAACCATCGCAAAAGACCTTTCTTAATTTTGTCGATAATGCTTAACTCAGCCTTGCATTCTGCTCTAATTTCGACATTAGGGCACCTATCATACATTGTTTTTCCGCACATTCGCCTGAGGGATCGCATTTCAACAGCATTCAGTCTACTTTCGTCCCTTTTTTTCCAACTCCATGCTTCGCTTCCATACATTAGGGTTGGTACCAGAACTCCATTATGAACTGCTAATTTAGCCTCTTGCGATAGACCGATACCGATACCTAGAAACGAATTTAAGCCACAGAATAGCATTTACAGACAGGCACCCTTGCTTTTTAAAAAGGTCAGGTACCATATAAATTTTAGCTGATGTGTTGATTTATTTTAGAGAAAAGTTTTGTAATTTTTTTTTAATATTGGTTTTACAAGAAGGCCCCAACTGGTAATATCATATCTAATAATCGATTAATAAGTCTTTATGTTTTTATTGGAACAACATATTTTATTCTAAATCTTAACATTTCTCATATTATATTTCTAATATTTCAACGTTTCCCATTACGTCAAAGAAAAAAAAATTATCTACTATAATAAAGAGTGATGTCGTTCAATGATGTCCCCTTTGCTTTAAAAATATTTTTAAAATTACAAAATATACAGTGTTTTCATTTAGTGCCATTTTAAAAAGAATTAACATATTACAACAGAGATGAAGAACATTTAAGAGAAGGTAATATAGAAGTCTAGGCATCTACAGGGCTTATGACCTGTCAATGGCTGGTTTAAGTGGCCACTTTACATCAACAGATGAAAGAGTAGAAGTTATATAAATGTTCAAATATGGGCAGAATGGTGAATGTTACACAGTGTGTAAAGTGGCCACTTAAACCAGCCATTGACAGGTCATAAGCCCTGTAGATGCCTAGACTTATATATTACCTTCTCTTAAATGTTCTTCATCTCTGTTGCAATATGTCAATATAAACAGGGAGATGAATCCAGTCCTTGTCTACAAAAATTTGGACAAAATCAAAATATTGTTAAAAAGAATTATCAATATATATATATTTTTTTATAAGTTGTAAGTCAATTTTTTTTATTTTTAGCTCATCTGTAAGTCATCTATCGCGGATTGTACTAACATGAATATGATAGGAGCCGTGTATTTATTGCAAATAACCGTAATAAAAAACCACATGCAAGCTTCCAAAAATCACTATAATATGCTCGTTTGAACTCTGAACAGTCTGAACATAATCATTTTGAGCTGATAATGATTACAATTTACAATAATGTGGGCATTATTCGCCTCTCATGTCTTCCTTACGTCCGCGTCCACCGACATTTTGAGATATAATATTCTATGGTCTGACTAGCTATCCGCCTCCACAGTCCACAGTCGTCTCGCCTCGAGGCACAAGCGGTGAGGTTGCATCACAAAATAAAACGATATTTCCTACCTAACGACGAACGATCCTTGCAAATTATTCCCACGAATTCGTTTCCGAGAATCGTAGAGATTGCACTGGTCGCAATCATTCTACCCACCATTATTTGATATCATTTAATCCTCCACACCCGTTTATACATTGTCATCAATAAAATATATAAGTTGTACGTTTGAAGTTTTTAAACTTAACCGAAAGCGATCAAAGGTTACCAAAGGTTTTCATTAGAGCCCTTACATGGGCACTGCAGGCTTATTAAACGTCTCGCTGGAATGAATATCTTTAAAACTTTTAGCTGTACGTTCAGAATATAAATGTGCTTTATACATATATTATTATATTACAATAAAAATCTAACCACAAAAGTGTTGTTTTTAATTCATTTGCACAGCAAATAATTCATTATTAGAGATGTAATAAAAACAAACTCTGTTATAGAGGGTTGAAAAAAAACAAGCTCAAAAACTAAAAAAAAAGAAACGTCATGTCAACACGCAACTCCAAAACTCAAAAAATGGAGTACATCGAAGAATAAAATGACTAATCAGTAAAAAAATCAAGATTTTTCGAAAGCAGACCTTACTGACTCTTTTACTTTTCGACTTCGTAGTTTTATATTATTATCCTCAGATAAAATTAATGATAAGGATATTATGCTTTCCATAATTAAACAGCTATTGGTCCGTAATATGCAGTGCGTACCTCTGATAAGATTCGGCAATCATTTGATAAATAAATTGTACAAGATATCATCGGAACGATACTTAGGCATTTGGGAGTTGGGAGTCGGGTTCTGGTTCAGTGGTATTGTCGCCAACTTGGATCTTTGTACCTCTCATCAGAGATCTCAGGTTCGAACCCACATTTCCTGACACGTTTCGAATGATTTTTTCCTATCTATTTAAAAACGGCCCAGTATTCGGTAAATCATAATAAAAAATACTAAGTACTTCTGTAACTGAAAATTGACCATGAAAAGGCTATGTGACTGGTGTGCCACTATGCCCGAAATTGAGTTGTATATTGACTTGTTAATTGAGTTGTATAAATTGAGTGGCATAATTGTACCGCGTTACTTAGAATTTTATACTATGTTTTATAAACCGACATAACTAACACACATGAACATAAGACGTTAATTTTGGCGTTTAGATAAAACCCTATTGTACGACGTTAATAAAATCAACAGATTTGATTGAATATGAATTTATTTAGTAATTTTGTTCAATTTTACATAGTGAAGGTTTTTGAAAGGGGTTAAAATATAACTTGCATGTGAAATCAGTGTGAATGGAGATATTCTGAATCAGGTAGAAGAATTTGTGTATCTGGGAAGTATGTTTATTAGGGATGGGAAGACTGAGAAAGATATTGAAAGGAGGGTGAGTACCGGGAACAGGGTGAACGGTGCACTGAAATCTACTTTGGCAAACAAAGGTTTACCGCAGAAGGCAAAACTAGCGTTTACAACGGAGTTCTAGTACCAACTCTGATGTATGGGAGCGAAGTATGGAATTGGAAAAATAATAATGAAAGTAGGTTAAATGCTGACTAAATGCGTTCCCTCAGGCAAATGTTTGGTAAAACGATGTGTGATAGGCGCACAAATGTCGAGATCCGTGAACTGTGTAAGGCTGAGACATGCATTATCGACAGAATAATGAAAGGGTGCTGCGTTGGTTTGGACATGTAGAGCGAATGGCCAGCGAAAGAACGGCTAAAAGGATCCACGATGCGAATGTTGAAGCATGCGGAAAACGAAGAAGACCGAGAAAGACATGGCACGATCAAGTCCATCAAATACTTGAAGATGGACATGTCAAGAGTAGGAATAATAGGCGTGCATGCATGCATGAGAGTATGCATGAATGTAGAGGAAGCGAGGTCTGTATGCAAAGACAAAGTGATATGGTGTTTTATCCTTTCTACCTACCCCTACGGAGAAATGGCGTGATGGTTTGTTTGTGTTTGTTTGTGTTTGTTTAAAAGCATTACAATTAACGTACCCTTCTTCAACCACCAAAAAATGAAACTCCATAGCATTATAAAAACGGTTTAAAAATCATCTTTATTGTAGATGTACGTGCGTAAGAGTTCCTTCTTATATTACTGTTACAGTTACAGCACAGTACCGTAGCTGTGGACTATAGTGAAAGGCGTTGTTTTTCTCGAGAGATTTATTCTTGAAATATTGAATTCAACTCAGGAGGGCTCTGGTACTGCAGGGACAGCTAGGCAAGCGTGGCAGGAGAAATAAAGAAGAAGAGAGCCTATTTCACTGCCTTCTATATCACTCCACATACGAACCGAAATATGCAACTAGTGCACTGGAGCAAGGTGTAAGATATTTATAGTTGATTTCACTAAACATAATATTGAATGTACATTATTGAACACATTATTTTATTATAAAAATAGCTGTGACTTCTATTATCTTATCATGCGTAGGTAACTTTATTTATAAAAGCAAAGAACGATAATATTGATTTGACTTTCAATGCACGTGCTGCATAATTGTGTATAATAATGTGTACTTAAATACTTAAAATAATCGGAGCACATCTGTTACATATGGCTGTTGTATCGTGTAGAACTTGAATACCATCACAACTCACAACCCTTCATTTTAAAATAATATTATTGCTCTGTCAAGAAGCGAACACTTAAACATGTTGATGTTTCCGCCTGTCACGGTTTTATTTATTGTTTATTGCTTTGCTGATATTTCGATAGGCCTGTCGAAATATTTGTCTAAAAACGAAAAAGTTTTTAAGTATCAGTGATAGTTGATGTACTGGTATACTTTGATGTTGAATATCTAAGGAACTGTGTTTGCTAATGAATATTTTTTTGCTGTAGAATATACCGTATCATAATACATTTTTCACTCATCGGGGAAGTTAACTTTTTTCAATAGCTTCATAGATCGAATGCTATTTATATGTTAATAACATTCTTAGGTCTGCCAACAAATATACCAGTCTTGGTTTCTTTGATAAAAAGTTGTCTTCCTATAAACGACCACTGAATCAAATTAAATTATAAACACCTCTCTCCTGCTTCCACTCCCACCAAGTCTACTATATACCATTGTGTCTTTCTACTTTCCTTCATAATAATTTTCTATGTATAAACATGTCCTTAAAAATGCCCATTGAGCGTTATTATAAATAATAAAAAAAGAACATGTTTTGGTTGTAAGTTTTACAGTTCGCTTTTTGCAAAATGTTAATTTTGGCCGTCAAATGGCGTTCGAATTTTGTTAAAAATGTATTGTAGAAATGAAATATTTATAACAAAAACAGTTAAATACAAAAATATAAAATAAAATTTGAAACCAATTTCCATTAAAAAAATATATAAACTAAAACAGTTTGACTGTTTTCTTTTTTTAAGCGATTATTGAAGGCATAATTTAAAGTATAATAAAATAAAAATACTACAAAATGTATGTAAATTAAAATGCTTCCAGGTAGATATTTCTATTTAAAAATAAAAAAATAAGACTTTGCCGCGGCAGTTCTTTTATTCAATTTTTAAATCATTTCAACAAATTTGTCTTTAATACTAGGTTATATGAGAACCAATGTATCAAGTTTGATCTAAATTTTAAGAAGCGTAATCCGCCGGTCGAGTAAAAGTAAATATATTTCAGTTATATGAAAGTTTCAAGTATAACGCATGATTGCTTAATTTTGCACGATTAAAAAAAAAAACAGTGTTTTAAAATGGCTAAATCCTATGATTTTCTTACTTTTATGACACTACAGTATTTTGTCTCTGTTTTTTATTATCATTATCATTCCCTTTTCGCTCCTAACTGTGCATATGGCACTGCATTGGTACACCAATCGCAAAGTATCTCGATCATTTTTGTTATATGAAGGTAAAATGATCAGTCTTACGCTCCAGGTACCAGTTCAGGGACTATGAAATATTCTAGTGTGAAAACATCCTTTTGAATAAATATTTCGTATTAACCATGTCGGCAATCGAACCCGAGATCTCTTGCATGGTAGGCAAACGCGCTGACCATTACACCACGAGGCCGACGATTGTCGCAATTTAAAGTCTTATCAAGAAATTATTGAATAACTTAATTATATTAACGTGAATTCACATATTTAATTGTGTCAGTTTATCCATACTATGCTAATATTATAAATCCGAAAGTGTGTTTGTCTGTTTGTTTGTGTTCCTTTTACGTCGTAAAAGAGCAACCAATCAACGTATTTTTTTGCATAGAGATAACTGAAAAGCTGACAAGTGTAACGTGGTACTTTTTGTCCCGATAAACATATAACTCCCTCGGAAAATCGCTAATAGAAAAATGAATTCATATGAAAAAAAAACAACGAAGCTACGTCGCCATAGACTAACGAAATGTCGCATTTTTTGCATAGCAATAGTTGGAGGGTCGCCAATCGATGCAGGCTACTTTTTATTTCGACAAAACATTTCATTCCACCCGGGAAATTCTTATTGTTGAAGGACAAAACTAATTTCTCCTTGATACCACGCGAGAAAAGCCGCGTAAAATCTACTAAATAATAAAAAAAAATTGAAGTAAAATTGTCAACAATGTTTTTCTTTCATATGATATGTTATTGAGGGGAGATCCTTAAGCCCACCGTCCTCCCGCAGCTGTTATAGAGTCCTGGGGGACTCTCTGTCAGCTGCGCATAGAGGAAAGTTATTATAAATATTCCTAAGGAACACAAACTCTATGCAGATTAAGGAGGGGGGGGGAGTACGCATGGACAGAGGCCAACACGTCGTCCCCACCCCTCAGGATCCCCTCAGGATCCCCTCAATGCCTCTGTTTTTTTTATTCAAAAATATGTTAACAAACAATTTACATAAATAAACGTATCCAAATATACAAAAACAATTTCTTAAAACTATAGTAACATAACAAACATAACCTACACAAAACATAAGTAAAAACACGGATATTTACAATAAGAGAACGACTTTGATAAAACGACTTGATAAATTGACGACTGATAAAAAAGGACTCCCTGGGTGGTCAGAGGCAGAGAATCCGAATACCACCCCCGTAAGGGGAGGACAAAACAAAAAAACGGGTGCGTTCCGCTCGGAAGGAAGATATGTTATTGTGATAAAGAACCATTTAGCATTCACAACGAGGAAGTTCAGTGCTACGGGAAAATGTATATATATATATATATATATATAATTATTGTTACACGCGTACCGCGAAGTATCTCAAAAATGTATGGAAAAAATAATAAAAAAGAACTACTTTGAATTAAGTCACAAACTCTTCCAAATCAACTAATGAAAAAGTGTTGTGATAGATATCCGGTTTCCGAAAAGTCAACTCACCAATCAGCTGAACTCACCGACTAGAACTGTGACGTCACTGGAGGGGTAAATTTAAAATTACAAAACTTTAAAAAAAACCATGGCGCTGATAATTCGTCACATAAAAATATTCAAAAATAAATTAGTCTTAGTTTGATAGCCTATTAACATTTTTTTATTAAAACCACTAAACTTCCTCATTAAAATAACAAATTTGCTTACTAATTAATTTATTTCCTAAAATAGGAACATTAGAAAGATCAATCTCAAAAAATTCTACCTTTAATAGTCTTAAGTATCTATTTCTTCTAATAAAGATCGATACAGCAACATCTGTACTACAAAGACGTACTCACAATTCACAATACACGCATGATTAATTATTATGAAGCTGATCCACTTGAGATAATCCTCCCATTACTCGTAGCGAGGTACTAAGTACCCGCAATTAACTAAATACAGTTCAGAGTATAAATCAATGGACTTATCTTCCATCTGTGGGTAACACCGTACACCATTGGATTAAGCGCTGGCTCTAGCGATTATTTTAAGACTTTGAACCGGAAAGAGCCTTATTTATATTTATAATCGGAATGCATTTAGGAAGTTCTATATAAGTGCACAATTTACACGAGCTGTCGGAAGTGTAAACCCTTTCAAAGCTAATTGTTTGATGCCTCTTTATATGCAAAGGAAACCTATGTATGTAATTAGTATTTAAGTAATCAATTCTTGTGTGGCTGTGGTGTAACCCGAGTCTACATTCGATGCGAGACGTGATATATCTCTTTTATTTATTTCAATTATTGTATTTTTTGTAATCTTCAAATATATATTTTCACACCGGATTTGGCAAGTAAAATTGTCTGTTCTTCTATTTATGTTTTAATAACGTAAGCAATATGCTAATTATTAACTTCACAATTCATAAATATTAACAATTTATTTTGTATCAGAGGGCGCGCTGGAAACATAATATATTATTATATTAGCATATTTTCAGCAAACTTATCGTAATTAGGTTCAAAGCTAATTATAACTATTCATAAACATGCTGCCAAATGGTCATCTGTCAAACGGTAGCAATATTTTGTATTGATTGCATTCATTGTAGATTTGAAGAGAAAAGTATATAAAAAGTTGTCAAATACGCTGCACATCTAGAGTTTTTCTTCACAAAGTAAACTCCTATAAAAAAAAGACATGCGTACGACCAAGAATGGATACGCCATCGACTAGTTGACTGCATCCATGTTATTTAGCATAGAAGCCACTATTATTAAACGAAATACACAAGCTGCTAACTGAGCGAATACATTTTCAATGTAAAAATAAGATACAGTCAAAAATCACGGGACGGGTTGTGGTCCCGTGGATAGTGTCGCGGACTTCGGACCAGGTGGTCCGAGGTTCGAATCTCGCCCTACTAAAACTTTTTTCACATTTTCTAACACGGTTTTTACGACTAAAAGAAAATTAGTCCAATATCGAAATGTTTGTGTTAATCAGAACAACGCCAAAAACTCAAAATAAAATAATAATAGATTGGCTAAAATTTATCGCAACGGAGAGAAAAATCATTTTTGAGAAGTCAGCTCTGTTGCAATAAATCTCAATCTTGTTAACTCCCTAGGAAGTGGAATCCAGCTGTGTCTTCAAACATTTGGACATTCTTCAAGTATCGTAAAAAAGAAAATATTGACTACAAAGTAAAATGTCCTGGAGAAAACGCGGTTATTAGCCAAACACACTGGTGGATATATATTTATGTATATTATTGTGTTGTCGGCTAAATGCAATGGCAAAAACTGTGGTTATCAGTCGAATGTATCAACCACTGACAAATAAATTTATGGTGTCGCTGTCGTGCCGGTCAAATTTCCTGGTAAATAACATGCGTATGTTTTCTAAATGCACTAGCAAAAACTTGATTGTAGGCCAAATTAGCTGGCAAATAATACACGTTTGCCAGGCAAAAAAACTAACGAATATGGCTTATTAACATTATTGTGACACGCAGTACCAGATTGAATATTCGCGAAAAAATATTTTTAGAATTCAAATAAAATTTAACTCGACGACTTTAATATTCAAATTGATACTGATTTTGCAATAAATCGCTATTAACTCAAAGTTTGCAATAAATTAAAAATCTAAATTTACCGATACTACTGCAACCAGTGTAGGGGAGGTACTGTACCCATTGAACGCAGCCGTAAAACATAAATTAAACTGTCTTTGTACAATATATTATACTGAATCAGTGAACCCGGAAGTAAGTACACTCCTGTAAGCTGTGCTCTAATGTATAAAATACGAGATTTACGAGGGCGGATTGAATTGATGGGAGAGATAGCGAATAGATATTCCGCCGTATGTTCTCGTGTCCATTCACGGTCCATTACATAGAGAAACTTCGCAAATCTTCCAGAATCTGATTATTGCGTGTGGGACGTTGTCAGAAATCTTCAGTTTTTTCAAAAAATGACAAACTAATATGATTTGATGTTTGTGAATATCTACATAGAACAGCGCGCAAAAATTTTAGGAGATTTAGCTCTCTAAACATTTTGTTAATTATCTCTGTATAGTCTTCGTTGTATATGCTCACATAAAAAAATATTTATAAAAGGATATTGTTAAGTGTTCTCGGCACGGGTGAGGTCACATTATTTATATTTTTTATCATAGTTTATAATGGAAAAAAAAAAAATACTAGTGGCCGCCATAATTTATTTGTTTTTTCCCCTTTAAACGTACAAGCATAATAAAAATACTTTTATTTAAATAATAAATTTGTCTTGGTAGAGAAACGACCCAAGCAAAGTAATATATATGGCCATTTCTTTCTACCAAACAACAAAAATGAAGATGTTAATTTTTTTAATACATTTGTGAACAAAAACAAAAATGAAGTATTTGCTAAAAAATATAACTAATAATAATAATAATATTTGGCTTATTTTTATTGCGCCATTTTTGTAAAAAATCACCTCAAGGGCGCTTTACAATTGTATACATAAACTTACATTCTAACTAAACTTAAGTGATATATTATGTTTCCAGATTAAAAATTGAGGGTATGATAGTCTAAAGAAGTGGGATTTTAGTTGGGATCTGAACTGACTGGGACTGTCGATGATTCGTAAGTTTGAAGGCAATTGGTTCCAGACAGAGGGGCCGGCGGCGGCAAAAGCACGATCTTTAAATCTAGTGTTTGGGAAGCGCCGGATTTCGACAAGTTTTCCTCTCCCTGAATCAAATGCTGACCTAAGAGTAGATTTTCTTTGACATGTATTTTCCCTAATATAAAGGTCCGAAAGGTATTTTGGAGCCATTTCATGAAGGGATTTGAATACTGTCCAGCACACTTGTATTTTTTTCTCTCTGGGCCTTTTAACCAAGAACTAGAATATAAATAAATTAATCTCGATACTAGTCTTCAAAACGGAAAACGGAAATAAAAGGATAAAAAACGGAGAGTCTGTCGAATCATACCAACGATTAAATTACAGTAACTAAATTACATAGATAATTTTTTTTTGCTGAAATTTCTTGGTGGAATGTCATTTTAATTAAAATACTGTATTTTTTTCCACTTTTTGAAATATTTTTTTAAAAATTAAAAGTGGAAAAGTTTATAGTATCATCGGGATCGACATCGTCAGACTAGTGAGAGACTAAACACATTATTATGTTATATGCAAGTTAAAGCGGGGGTTTTCGTAAAAACGTATTGGAACTAGGTATTATGTATGTATTAAAAAATATTGTAAAACAAATAATATAGGCCGTTGGTTGATAGTTCCTTCGTAATGATTGTAAGACATTTACAACAGGTGCAGTCAAAGGGCGTTCTAATAAAACTTTGTTATTACAAGCTCGAAAAATTGTAATTATTTTCGTAATTAATTAATAGGAAATTGGGTAAAGTATGTATATACGACTTGTTTGTATATGTGTGTTCGTTCTGCATGAGTTTGTATATATTTCAGTCGGCTATTGTTGTCTGCTCTTTCATTCATTAAAGAAAACAGGAAGTTGGAAATGGACGGAAGTACAAAATTGATTGCAAACTATGTCATCTCGTTTTTGCAACAATTGATAAGGGAATGAAATAACGTTGTGTTGTGTCAAAAGAAGTATGTTATACTGTATCTATAAAATACATAACGAGGAAAAATGTGGAAAAAACATTTTCTCCTTAATTTCTCAAGTTCAGAAATATAACATTATGTTTATTTTTATTTATTTTATTTTGTTTATTAAGAAAAACAACAGCAATACAAAGAAATATACACAACATAATAAAAAAAACATAAAATAAAGCCAAATCAGTTTTTCACATAAATACAATTATAAAAATCCAGTTCAGTTAAATATAATTTATAGAAGTGCATGTGTGCGAGTTTTTTTTTGTGTGTGAGGATGCGTGTGTAAAAAAGTGGAGTGTGGTTTTGGTAGGTATGTGAATATGTGTGTGATTGTATATGGGTGTGAGGGTAGGTTTAAGGACAGGGTAAGTGTGTATTTGATATGAGTGAATAGAAACAATTTAAAATTATAATGTAAAAATATAAATATTTTTTTTTTTATAACGAAACATAATTTTTTTCAAATAATAGTTTTTTAATTTTGGTTTTAAAAGTGAGTTTACTGTAATTAAATATGTCTATGTTATTGAAAAATAAATTATAATTACGCGTCAAGCGAATCAGAGGAGAGTTCTGAGCATAGTTGGTGCGAACTGTGGGTACATGGAAAAGAGATAGATTCGTGTGACGGGTGCGGTAGCCAGGTACGTTAAGGGCCAACTCAGAAACCAGAACAGGACTATCAAGACGTCCATTAAGAATGTCATGTAAAATACCCATATCTAATAACAAACGACGATCCTCAAGACTAAGTATATTATGTTTATGACAAGAAGTTTTATAGTTTATATTATATTTATTTATATTATATATATAAATATGTTATACTCTAAAGGTGGGGAATTATAATATCCAGTTTTCAATGAGAAACGATCGTCCGGGAATATAAATATATTTACAGTGAAAGCTCTTTTGATTTTCCTATGACTCATATAAGCGATGATGCTGTGCGGTTCGAGGCAGACAGAACGTGTGATTCATGTGGTCTTTTGAGTTCTCTCTTTACTAAATACTAAACTAACAAGCCATATATTGTGCAAAGTAGCCGTTATTTCTTATTATTCAAGGCAGTAAATATTTATTTGACGCAGCATGACACACAGCTTTAAATTTTCAGTGTAAATTTATTACTAAACGCTTGTTTTTTTACTTCATTTTAGTACCACATCATCATCGTTCCCTTTACGCCCATTATGGTGCATAAGGCACTGCATTGGTATACTGATTGCAGCGTATCTTTATCACATTTTTCCTTTTACCTGAAGGTAAGATGATTAGTCTTACGCTTCAGATGCCATTCCAGGGACTATGAAATATTATTGTGTGAAAACACGTGTTTACATAAATATTTCATGTCAAACAATAACCACATAGCGGTATTTATTTAGAGTATAATTTAACATTATTTTGAGTGCGTCTAAAATTTATTTTTATTATGGTATATGACCTGTAATTGGCTGATTTAGGTGGACATTTTAGGAGTAAAATCCAGTCTTGTTTACAAATATTCGAACATACTCCCGTGCCGAGAGAATTTTTCTACATAATTTCGAAACCTGCTCGAACGTCTTTATCTATGGGCAGAGTTGCCAACCTCCAACAAGTCGGTAGATTAGGAAAAATAAATCTGTAGCTTTCGGTATTTTATATTTATTTTTTTTTTTGTTTTTAGTTTGGTAGATTCATTGTCACCTGAAACAGTTTCACAAAAAATAATTATGCTAAAACTTGTGACGGTCCACACTGCTCTAAAAACTGTTTCTTTCACATTGCCGGCCAGAATTTGTTTTCATATCACAGACAGTTCAAAAACTGTAATGAGCGGCGGAGAAAAGGGGTGGCTGCTGATAAAAATAGCCAATTATGCAAGATATTTTAACATCGGTAAAATTACCATCGAATTCGGTAGATCGGTAAATCCACTGAAAAATCGGTAGAGCTGGCAACGCTGTCTATGAGCCAGTGAAGTGGCCAGAGAATTCCTGACTTAATATTTAATTGTCACAATACTTCACAATAAAAATTAAAAAATAAGGGTCTAATAAAAATAAAAAAATAAAAATTACTACTTATTAGTAGCATAAAAAATATTTTTAAATTTATAATTTTAAATTTTTGCGAAAACTTTCATTGAATTGGCTACGCCCTTAATTCGTCACGATTTATGTTAATTTTGAATTTTTTTGTAACCGTTAAAATTTTTATAGAACGTCAACACGAATCTCACAATTATTACTGCCAAATTTGTCGCGTTTTTCTAGAGATACATTTTTTAAAAATATATTTTTTAAGGTTACGTATAAAATCATTTCTCCACAATATCCATAAAGATTTTGAAAATATAATAAATTTTTCTAGATCCATTTCATATATTTTTATTGGGTTTTCATGTATTCGTAGTATGTGATATTTCCCCGTTGCCACAATAATGGGAAATTATAATGATGTACCTACCTAAAGCTCAATGCTTTTTTTATCGTTGGAATTTATAAATACATATTTTTATTGAGTAAAAGTATTTTAATTTTAAAAAAAGATTTTTTTAAATACGTCTATATAATTCATCAATTAGTTTGTCTGCTTCCCGCGAGTATAAAATATTATAAATGTACGAATCACGCATTGTATCTAAAAGAGGAAACCGCTTCGAACCATCTTTGTTTGTAGCCATTATAAAACACGTTTCTTTTAATTAAGCTTCCTTAAAATAAAAACGATAATATCTGATTAAAACTCACTTAACCTTCATAATGTTAAGCTAATGACTTCATCCGTATAGAGAGGTCTCTACATTCTACATTCTTACTCACTTGAGGTTAGTTTCTCCAAAGATAAGTAACTTTACTAAGCCCCGTTTTTCTTCTATCACGCTAAGTTTTATGGACCTTTTAAGTGAATGTTAGGCTCCCTATTTCATTGCGCTATCTTTCAATTACTTAACTGTGCACTGTGCCCAACTTAAGAAAAACCTCACGTTTTTAAGATAAATGTTTTATTAATAGAAGCGGTCGGAATATATTTATTAAATAATGCACTAAAACACAGGGGAGTCCGTTACTTTATTAAACAATTTAAATTTAAATTGCCATCTAATTGATCATCGCGCCGTTTTTAGTAGCGCTGGGAGAAGATATAAACCTATGATTTTCTAAGAAATCGGTTCCGCTATCTAGCGGCTATGGAGATGTCAAGAGAAGAGAGCGGTGCCGTTATCTAGCGGTCGTGCACACCTTATTTTATTAACTGAACGCTTTCACTACAATATTTCACTGTAAGTTATGGTCGTACAAATTCACAAGACTTGACACGATACAATTAGGGTAGATTGATTTTTATTGTATTATTATTTTTATTTAATTAGTGGCTACTTCCTCTTAAAAATCCTCATACAAAAAATCAATTGCAGAATAGTCGGCCTCGTGGTGTAGTAGTTACTAGTTAGTGCGTTTGTCGCTAAATAAAAAATATTCCACCCATGGAATTTTGTGCCGTGTGGATTTGTAAGATCCGATGCGTCAGAAATTGGCCAAATAAGAATAACATAAATATACGGCATAATAACCCAGAAATACGTAATCACATTTTTGTTGGCCTATATAAAAGTTATGTATGTTTATTTTATTTTTCTCTTCTGACTAATATTATCATTTACCCTTCATTACATTCCATTTGAAATATGTAAATATTTTACCAGAAAATAACATATATATTAACAAATTATAATTTTCATTATTTTCAAGTGAATGCTGAAATTTTTCATTGAAGTAAATAATCTCAATTTTTATTGTCTCAGGTATTGTGTTAAGTTTTACACAGGTAACTAACGCCCAGATTTATTTATGCATGTTTAAAATCCCATTAAAACCTTTCCCATTTTATAACATGTTTTTAATGTCAAATAAAACGACACCCTAAATGATTATTTCGTTTATCTGAAGACTCCCGCTGATATTGCGTGTAACGTAAAAGATGATTATTTATTAGGGTAGAGCGCCCTTAATGTTTTTTTTTATTTTGTTGAAAGCGTCTTCTCAGAAACCATTTTATTTATTTAAAGTTTATACATATTAGAAGCACTTGTTTTCTGATTATGCTTGTAAATGGGACAAAAAATCAGGGTTCGAAGGACATAATATATCAATTTAATAGGTGTTTTTGTTTTTAAGAGACATTCCCGCGTTTCTCCGTTTTAACTTTATCGAGATTCTTTGGGCACCATAAAGTCGCGTTTTTTTGCGTGTTGTGAGTTGTAAACTTCATTGGGGATATACCCGGAGCGGGGAATAATATGCGGCGACAGCAGCTCTATCATGATACTTTTCATTAATTGGTTTGGTTCAGTTCAAATTTAGAAATAGACTGGGTAACGAAAAGATCTAAAAACGAGTATTCTTCATTTAAGATAACTTTGTCATCTTCCCATTATAAAATAAGCTCAGGACTGGTATTCCAAACGCTTTCGCGGCCGTATAATCTCGTACATTTACGCATAAAATACACGAGAAAACCTGCCTTTTCGTGCCGCAAGAGTGGTTCAGAATAGCACCCCTGGGCCGCGATTATGAACGGCTATCTTCATCGGTATATACTGAGACGGTATAAACTAATATCGATATTTATTTATGAACGTATGTATATTTTTATGAAAATTCAAATTATCGTCGGTTTAGAAAAAAAAAATGTAAACATGTTCTATTTTTTACGCAGAAAATTTAATTTTACTTTGTAGATAAAATTGAAGATAAATTTTAGTATCCCATCAGAATACGTATACTGGGCCCCGATTACAATGAGAAGTTAACATTTATTTTAAATTTTATCAACAAAGTAAAATTAAGTTTTCTGTATGAAAAGCATGCATACATTTTTTTTTCTTCTAAGCATGTTTGATTATAGGTTACTTTGAATGTTCATGCAAATATACTCATTTTCGTATACAAATATCGATTTTTCTTTATAGACAGTCGAAGATAACTCTGTTATTTCATTTATTTCAATTTTATTATAAATAATATTTAATTTAACAATATTTTGATATTGTCCGCATTTCTTCAGTCCAAAGCTTTTTAACTTCACAATGATCAACAGATGGAAGAATTAAAGGAATTAGATTAAATGTGTTTAAATAAAGACAGAATGATGAATTTTCATTTTTAGAGTGTAAAATACCGAATTAAACCAGCAAATGACAAGTCATAAGCCCTGTAAATACTTAGGCTTTATTTAAAATTATCATTTTCAAATTCTATCGAAAATTCTGGAGTTTTCTACGATAAAACAAACAATCGTTTTTGTGTTTGTTTTTGTTTTCATAAAAGATACTTAATTACTTTAGTTTTGTAACAACTAAGAACAATGAAAAAGAATAAACAAAACATTAAAATTATTAATGTTTCTTTCATGAGACAGATTTGGAATTCTTCTTAATTGCTTTTCTCATAAATAAGCAGATTATTTGCGAAATTCTAGAAAAGGATTATAGTAATACTTCGTTACACGTTAATTTATTAACAATTTGAATCCCACACACTGCCTTACTGGATCTTTGCTCGTAAAATTATGCAGATCCTTTTATATAAAAGTCATTCTACAATAAATAATTATGATTATATGAGATTGTAATTTCAATACAGATAAACAAAGTTGATTGGATGGAGATCTAAATGAAAAGTAACGAGAAAATATTAAATAAATTTGCAACTATTCTATCTATGTTTTAAATTGTATCTTGCATTGATTATGTATAAATATCGTCAATTCAAATTAGAAGTGCTGTAAGAAACAAATTATAAATTGTTCAAGATAGGAACAAAAGTATGTTGCAACAAATATAAATATTTCTTACAATATTTTCCAAATGTTTGTAGACAAAATACTGGATTTCAACCCCTAGGGTGAAATCATTAAGATTAACAAATTGCAAATTACTAAAAGACTTAATTACAAATTACAACAACCAGCCAATGACAGGTCATAAGCCCTGTAAATAGTTAGACTTATATATTCCCTTTTTTAAAATAGTCTCCATCCCAGTTGTAATTTGTTTATAAATATTTATGTTTCTATATAGAAATTATGACCATCGTTGTTTAAAATGCGTTCGAAGTAAATTGGTATTTATATATGAGCAAAAACATAAAATATTATATAAAGTTGATAAAAACATAAAATTTTATTGATATTTTACTATTATGTGTGTATATTTTTAATAGTTTGCGAGTAATTTTGGTTTATTATTTTAGAAAAAAAAACGTAACACGATTTTGCCTAGTTAAAAAACAGTTTTAAAAAGTAGTCAAAATTGAACCTGTTTAAAAACAGATGAAATTTTTAAAAACGAACAAGATGTAAGTTTTAAAAAATGTCAGTGATAATGTATATTCGTTATCAATATAGGATTGATCCTTAACTATTTCGTCACAGTGGAGGTACGGCTTCCATATCTTCTGATTGTAATCGCCCCTCTGAGGCCCGAAGAGGATTACATCGAAATTAAATCACGACTCAAACTGATTTACTTTTAGCACGCGTTTCATTCGTCAACATCTTTGAAGTGGGTGTGATCATGTGTCGATGCTTGATTTTTGTCAATCAACAGTGCATCAAATTAGCAATTTTGGTTCTCTCCAATATTTTAAAAGATATCTCGTCATGTCACCTTTACTGGCGTGAAGTAATTGGGTGTATTCTAATCTGTCAACACGGTAATCGACTTAACTGTCAAATAATATCTAAAGATGTTGATAACGCGTTTAAATAAAAGTTTTGCTGATAAACTTGTGACTATTATTTATACCTACGTGTGTCATCGAAGTTAAAAAATCTGTGATAAAAATTACTGTAGTTATGTTAGACTAGTGATTACCAAATATAACAATTATTTTACACATAATACCTTTCTTATAGGCCAAAAAATATATACCTATTATTTTTTTTTTGTTTAAATTATTTACAATTTGCTTTTTTTTTATTTTGTATTATTTATTTTATTTAGTTCTATGTCTAATATATATTTACAACACAATATTTACATCTGTACTTATTCTAATATTATTTATCACTATTATACACTTAATATCCTAATTTATAATATTCACTTGTTCATATGTACATTTTCATTAATTATATTCACTATTCACACTATATATTACCTAATATTTTTCACATATATACTTTTTACATTTAATTTGAAATATATTTACATTTATTTATTTTTTTATGCTTTCTGGCATTTCCTCAAATAATTGTATTCCCTTGTACATAAGGCAGTTCTGGGACATTGCTTTTGATTTCTTTTCCAGTCTTATATTTTTAGATCCTCTTGTTGCATAGTTTCTATGAAAGAACACATTATTTTTTAGTTTATTTTGAAAATATCTCGGAACTATTCCTTTCATAATTTTAATTCAATCACTTTTCTTATATCCATATATTTTTCTTTTTTACTATGCAAAGTTTCACTTTTTATTTTGCATAACAGTATGCTTTTTATTGTTTCTACATGTATACAAAAAAGCGTTGTTTATTTTTTAAATTATTACTTACTATGTTTGTTCTTACCTGTATATTTTTTGTAAATGCCCCTTGGGCGTATTGTAAAATTAAATATTTATAAACCAATAGGCGCGGAAAAGAAAAAAAGTTGCCTAATAAAAATGCACCTTTTATTTGATTAATTTATTGAAACAAACACAGTCTTACAGAATTATAATCGGGTTGTAGTCCCGTGGCTAGTGTTACGGACTTACTACGGATCAGAGGTTCGAGGTTCGAACCCCACTCTACCCCAATATTTTTTTTCTAAAAAAGATTTATTAGCGTTTTCATGATTTACCAACTATTTCGACTTTGGGTGCCATTTTCAACGAGTTGTAAATAACTCAGTATTAGAAAATGGGAATCAAGTTGCAAAAAGGCGTAGTTGTCTACCAACAATGTAGGCATTGACATCAAAAGATCTTCGCTGTATAAAATAAGCATATTACCTTTAAGTTAGTACTTAATTCACATTTGCACAGCACGATATAAGATTAATACAAGGTGTAAAGCTTTTTTGTTCCTGTGATCGTGTTTCAGCGTCGTCCCACACAACCTAATTAATGAAAATGTTTAATCGATCTCCCGTCTCCCACACAATATGCACAATAGTATTATTAATTGTTTCAGCCCGCAGAACCACAGGACAGAACGTAATCACCATTACAGCGAGATGCAGGTATTCTGAAATACCCATGCATTTTACGTAATAATATTTATGACGGTACATCAATTCGAATTGCCCGTATTATATTATATTGGTCTAACATAGATTGCAATCAATATTAATATATTTTACAGGCTTAAATGTAAACAACAATGTCGTCCCGAAGATATTCTTAAAGTTTTATTGTTAAGGTCGATAATACAAAATATCCAGGTATCTACATTAATAGTTACTTAAGATGGAACATACACGTAGATAAGACAGCGACCAAACTAAGAAAAATGATATATTCATTTAACAATATTAGAAACATCCTAAACAAAACAACTTTAATTAATGTGTACTATGCTCTATCACAATCAATTATCAGTTACGATATAATAGGATGGGGAGAAACAAGTAAAATCATATTAGAGCTATTAATGAAAGCACAAAAAGCCTTACTAAGAGTAGCCAACAAAAAGCCTTACCAATACTTTACAGACCGACTTTTTACAGAATTTCCAGTACTAGACATAAGACAAATATACATAAAAACAATTTTAAGACATTTCCATCAAAATCCTGAGAGGCATAATGACGGACAACAAATTTACGATATTAGGCAAAGACAAAAAACAATACTTCTGCTCCCAAAGGAAAAAACAAACTACGGACAAAAGCATTATACTTTTTTGGCCTCTAAGCTATACAACTTTTTAAACAAGATTTAACCAAGATATATTGGCTCTTTAACTTCACAAACATCAACAGATGAAAGAATTGAAGGAATATAGATGTTCGAATATGGGCAGAATGGTGAATGTTACACAGTGTGTAAAGTGGCCACTTAAAACAGCCATTGACAGGTCATAAGCCCTGTAGATGCCCAGACTTCTATATTACCTTCTCTTAAATGTTCTTCATCTCTGTTGTAATATATAAAAATGGAATAATATTAAATAACTCGATTATTACTGTTAGCATTTTAATATGTATTTATTTATTTGAAATTGTATCTTAGAAATCATCCCTCAGTTATATTTTGACAGCGTGCGGTCCAAACCGCACTTTTCCTCCGGCTATATTGAATTCTACCGACCGACCGTCGACCCATAGACTCGGGTTCGATATCTCGCCCAGATAAACAATGACTGCGCTTTTATAAATGTTAAATTAATTACAGTGCGCCAATGCAGGCGGTACCGGCGTTATAAATAAATTAATGTTTCTCATACACGAAGGGAACATCGCCATAGGTCCCATGGGGTACAACAGCAGATAAAATCCCATATGACAGATGGACCTTTCTAATTTGACGGTTTTATTATATGGAAGAGGTTTTTTTTTAACAACGTTATTTTTTTATTTGAAAATTTTCGATCGAGAGATAACTCAACAATATTTTGGGCGCGTCTTAATCTTTGTAAAAAAGTTCATACTAAGTGATCACTTAAGCTAACCAACACTAGAAGTTTTGTATGTTTTATTTTTTATACTTTAGTTTCTTCTTAAATTGTATCTGTGGACCGTAGTACCTTTAAAAGGCGTTGCTTATCTGTAGATATGCGTCTATCCTAGCAAACGATTTAAGCTTTTTTTATTGCCGTCAAATATTTAAATTTTGCCAAAAATATATTGTATAAATTAAATATTTATAACCAAAATATTCTTTTAAGAAAAATACCAAAAACGTTATTCCATAAGAGTTTGAACAAAACTAATTATTTTTATCAATTTTTTATTGCATAATTTAACATAGAATAAAGGAAAATATCATAAAATTTGAGTGATTTAAAATCCTTGTATTTCTTTTTGAAAAGCAAAATGTAGTTTTCTTTCATTTACACTATCCTGTTTAATTCAATCTTTAAATAACTGGAAAAAGATTTACTAAATCACTTTCTTTATATGATTCTCAATGTACCTAATTTATGTGTCAATTTGAGGAGCCGTTTGAAAAGTAATTATATTTTAGTTGTATGAAACTTTTGAGCATGTTTTAAGCATATCAGTGCCTTAAAAATTATTGTTTTTATCTAATGTTTATTTCCGCATTCTTTTTAATGGCAGAATTTTGAAAGAACGTCGTTTTAAAATGGCAAAATCGTATGACTTCCTTACTCTTTATCAGACTATAGTCTAAATGTATTGTGTCAACATGTCATTTGATTAAAAAAATATTTGAAAATACGTATTTCAGTGAACCAACAAATTTCAATGTTTTATTTTTTGGTTACGTATTTTTGCGAAAACGCTATAGCACACAAATATCTCGTTTATTGTGTCTAATAAACAAGAATATGAGTAACGATAATGTTGTTCAGTATTGCAAGCTTTTACAGTACAAACGTTTCATGTTCGTGACTTTCTAAGTAACAACTGTTAGTTTAATTAACTATTTGCAAAGCACGGTATCCATGAAAACATTAATAAATCGCATTGCGTAGGAGTTTTATACAATTTCGCAGATAAAGTTTCAAAATGTCAAACATCGAAACACGAGTATTTGAAACATAGTGTAACTTGTAGATGTTAATTATTTATTCGTTTACATTTTTGTATTTTTATATTTAATAAAAAAATAATGTTACTGGATTATCCCGTGCAAAGCTAAATATTTTCTATACACAAATTTGAAGCTTGTGTTAAGAAAAAAGAGACGTATCTTCATTCAAACGTGTTCTCGTATTTTCTCCCTGAACTATGGCACTTGAGCAATGATTTTATTACATACTATAGAAATTTAGCATTGACGAGTCTCGTTTTGCTTTTTTGATGAACTGTTTCTTATGGAAGCTATCCGAAAACCAAAAAAGCGGCCAGTTGTATCTGCCGTCTTCGAAAAACGGTACGGTAAAGCAAATATGGTAAATAATTTTGAAAAACGGAAAAAAGTACCAAAACAGAAAATTTCATTCTGATCCTTTTACTTAAAAAAAAACAACCAAATCAGTTCCGTTTTAGGGTAAGAAACACTTTCTCGAAAATAAATTAAAAATATTTGGAACATTTAGACAGCGCAATTAGTGTAATGGCGCTTGCTTAAGATGCTCGCTTCACTCACATGTATTCCGAATTCGATTCTGAGAAATAAAATGTTTTTTCTCAGGTCTGGGTGATTTGTGTTATAATTTTCCCCTGTTACTCCCGTGACCTCATATAGTACCAGGGGCAGATATATTGTAAAACTACCTTTAAATATAATATTTCACATCGACCCTACCAGGGATTAAACCCGGACCTCAAGCATGGTAGGTAAATACGCCAACATCTACACTACAAGATTTTTGACTGATATTAAGTTGAAAACACTCGCTCATTTTTCTAGTTCTGTTATATACACAGAACTGTATTCTTCATTCAATAACATGACGTCCGTTTATTCTCAATTTAAACCGCCTGGCGTCACACCTTTCGGAATTCCCGCCATTTTGTTAGTAATGGTCAACAAATACAGAACAAATTGCAGTTGTCCAATCACAAACACGTTCTTTTATTTCCGCACAAAAAGAACAGATTTTCATTCTTTTTCTGAAATGATTGTCCTTGTACCTCCCGCGGTGAATAGTTTAGCTTCTAAATAATATCATCCGTGGTCTATGGACTCGTTCCCTTCCAATTTCAAAACAAACTACAGTCCTCTCACCCGATGACAATAGAACGCCGTTCTATTTATATTCAAACCGTTTTATATTTTGTGTTTTGCGAAAATCACCCATAAGCTGTTCTCAAATGTTCTACTCTATGGGTCATATTGTATTGATTTGCATATGGATTATGTTCGCCATTCTTTTGTTTTATTTTGTAAAGGTGTCTTTTCAATAGAGTTTATAGTTTCTAGAGTGAAGTAATAATGAATATCTTTGATTTATAAGTTTATTTATATAAATAAAGGAATAATAACAGATTCGCGTTCGTATAACAAAGTAACTCACCAATGAGGCCCAATAAGATGGTTAGAGTACTGGACCATATATATCACAGAAACATGGAAGGTCTTATTTTTTGTAATTTCTTCGTAAATCGAACCTTAAATTTGTATTCAAGAAGCCCAATGAATTCTCAAAAGGCTCACAAATTCTATGTTTGTCTAAATCGTCATTTTTATTTATTTTTTCGCAATATTCTTTTAATTCACCATCATCATATTCCCTTTCTGAATGAAATATTGCAGTGAAAACCATCATTTGAACAAATATTTTAAGCCTTTCCTAAGAATCGAACCCAGAACCTCATGAATGCTAGGAAAATGAGCTAACCAGTAGATCGCAAGGCAGATTGATTTTCACTCGAATTCCGTTTTAAGGATTTTTACTTAAGGGTAACTATCGAGTCGAAAACACTAGTTTAGGATATTTATTGTGTATGCAGACAATTGGTAGAATTCCATATTTAATTTGGTAATGTATCCAGAGTTTGTTTGAAAATGTCCTAACAAGACGAAACGCGTCACAATATACCCTTTGTATATTTTATAAAAAATAAAGTAGAATTATAATCCAATAAACTTGTTTTATTTTGGATACATTGCCAAATTAACTAGTTTAGGATTCTGGCTCTATTACACACCCATATTTGTATTCTTCATTCGTCCGGACACGGGAAAAATAAACGAACAACTTATATTATTTTATTTTAGTTTTACAACGATAAATAGTTTTAATAAATGCATTTAACAAGTATAAAACAAATTAGAAAATTAAATGCACCTGTGAATGACGTTTCATTTGTAAATTTAACTGAACTTGTTTTTAAAATATAGTAATTATTAAAGCCGTATTATTATGGACGAGTTTATATTATGCAGTGATGCTTCATAAAAAAAGACCTTTTAAATTTTAGATCGTCCCAAACGTGCCGCCATTACCAGGAGCTCAATCACAGATGGCTATCGACATGCTAAAAAACGTGCTAAGTATTTGAGCAATCACCACGAACAATCATGAACACGCTGAAGTTATCGCGGTCGCGTTGCAAAACGAAATTCAACTTCGGTCAGTTCAAGAGGATTGGTTGAATCTCGCACACGCCTTCTTTCAATTTTTCTCGAGTGCCGTATTGCATTTAGCCGGCGGTCGGCAAGCCAAATGTTAAGAAAAGCAGTCGCCATAGTAATTGTTTGTAACTTGAAAACGAAATAACAAACCGGCACGAGATTACACGCATATAATAGTCAAACGTCAAATCAAAAAAGTCAACACGCGTGTAATCTCGTGCCGGTTTGTTATTTCGTTTTCAAGTTACAAACAATTACTATGGCGACTGCTTTTCTTAACATTTGGCTTGCCGACCGCCGGCTAAATGCAATACGGCACTCGAGAAAAATTGAAAGAAGGCGTGTGCGAGATTCAACCAATCCTCTTGAACTGACCGAAGTTGAATTTCGTTTTGCAACGCGACCGCGATAGCTTCAGCGTGTTCATGATTGTTCGTGGTGATCGCTCAAATACTTTACACGTTTTTTAGCATGTCGATAGCCATCTGTGATTGAGCTCCAGGTGGCGTCCCTTGTCCCAGAACTAACACGTCTAATATCACCTTTCCAAATGTCAATCTTCCCGCGCAAACTTAGTGTTTTCAACACGGATACCTAACATACTTATCCATGGTTTTCAACCTTTCTATCCAACGGCACGCACTAGTATTCCATAGAAATATGCTAAATGAAATAGTAACACATGTTACAATAGGACTCACGATGAGAGTCGTCTGGTTCTGAGAATTACAAAAGATTGATTGTCCTGAAAAGTCTAAAGAATAAAGTTAAACTACATAATAGAATCGATCATTTGATAAACCCTATTAATAATCATGTAATCATTTCAGAAATCGCAGAAAAACTGCCTTTTATCAAAGTTTTAATGAAATTTTTGTATTTAATTACAATAAAAAAAGTATTTGTCATATGTTTATCAAGGTAGGCGCTTTTGTAATTGTTTATTGAAAAATGCCATTTTTACGTTTATTTTCAATGGAAATTTTACAAAACTGGTTTGCGGAAACTTTACACTATATTGATTTCAACAAATACCATTACAATATAATTTAAGTCCTTTTTTGACAAAATGGTGTACAAAACAAAAAATATCTACACAATTAATACACTTTTTACGAGCGCAAAGTACACAATTATTATAATTATCAATGAGATGGACACAATGTTTCGTAGAATTTTGGATATGTATGTTAATTTTGTAATCACAAAGCATTTGCATTTATAAATTTATATCCCATCACTAGTAGTCATCTGGTTGAAATTTGAAATAAAACAAACGAACATGTCAGCGTTCTCAAATGAAATAACTCACACTAAATTGTGTTCATATATGTTTTTTTACGATAAGTTAACTTAGGGCACATTTGAATAAGATGTTTGACAGTTTTAGGTCACCCAAATTATATTTCTATCGCAACAGCTTTAAAAGACATGAAGTATACTATCTAGGTCAATGCATTTTTATCAAATAAAATGTTTATTGAACATTTTGTGACGTAAAAAGCAATACTAACTAACTAACAATGTGTATCCGAATAAGTTTATATTTTGTTTGTCTGTGCTCTATATTAATTTGTTAACTATTATAATATATTAAAATGTAATTGCCTAGCTTGGAACGGGGTATGTACCCTTGTTAGCTGGGCAAAGTGAACATGGAATTCTATTTTGATAAAGAGTGTGAATAAATAAATAAATAAATCAGCAATTCAATAAACGTCGAAAAATAAAATAACTTTTTTGTTTTACAACGTCGATTCAATTTTATTTTCGAAATTCGTCTTCCGACAAAAAGTTAAATGGTTGAACTCTGTTATATATTTACAAATCTATTAATCCAACGCCTAAGCTGGTATAAGCGGCGGCCTCCATGGTGTAGTGGTCAAGACGCTTGACTCACGCACGGAAGGTTCCGGGTTCGATTCCCGGTGAGAACACAAAAATTAAAATGTGATTTTTCTCAAGCCTGGTTGTTCTGTAATGTAATTCACCACTGTAATTAGGCCTCTTGGCCTGTTGTGGTGCAAAAAAAAGAAGAGAATTATGAACGCATTTATAGCGCGTATTTACGTAGGTACTAAAACAAAAAAAAACTAGCAGAAAAGCTTTGTAAACTTGACCACATTAAGTAATAAGTTTAGTTTTGTATTTTAAATTTGTGTTCAATGTTTTAGAAAGAAAATATGTTTTAAGGTTTTAAAAGATAGAGCTTTTTTGTTATTAACCTTATTATACCTACAAAATTTAACCCCCACCCCCCGAAAAGAAACCATGGTGCGCTACTGTATACAAATCATCTTGAGTGATTCTGTTTCATTATATTAATTTTCACGTAAAATACATTTAATGAGATTTAATACGAAAATATAAAAATAGATGATATCGTTGACAGATTAAATGAATCTGTCGGAAAACAAGTGATATGCGAGTATTGTGCGTTAAGTCAGCGCTATTTTGATACAAATTCGTTTTAACGAGTTTCGTTCGCGCCTCATCTATTCCCGAAAGTTTATTTCCATCATATTTATCTTTTCAGTGGAGATATTTAAAGGAAATAATACTGTAAACAAGATATAAGATAAACGAGCGTGAATGCAATTTATTGACTATTATAAAGTGCTTAAATAGCGGTGTTTCCTCGCGAGAGTAAACAGAAGAAAATATTTTTTCAATGGATAACATACCTCGTAAATCATAGTCCTAGGGATTCAATGATGCACAAATAGGGTAATATCAGGTTTTTAAAACATTTCAAAAGTAATAAAGGTGTATAAAATAATGTCCAGTAAATAAAAAAAATATTAGCTTAAAAAATACTTTAAATTTGTAATTTTGAATTACCGCAAAAACGGTTATTTCATTGGTCACGCCCCTAATACGTCACGATTCATGTTTATTTGTTTCTGGCCATTGAAATTTGTTCAGAACAACACCACGAATTTTGACGTGACAACAACCAGACCAATCACGTCGTATTTTTCTAGCAATGTATTTTTGTTAAATTTCTTTTTTACATTTATGTATGAAAACATTTCTTCACAATATTTATATTGATTTTAAAAATAAAATCAATTATTCTAAATCCATTTCAAATATTTTTACGAAGACGTTTCCTATAAATATCGTATTTGGGGCTCACATTCATTTTTTGTGTTTTAATTTCATGTAGCCAAACACAATGTTACATTTTCTCTATAAATATTCTTTTTCAATTAGGTCATTTCAGTGGTAACATTGACATATTAATACACATAGACATGCCTTGAGCCTCCAACAATGATGACACTTAACTTATGCCCAAACGCTCAGTCATGCCCAACGCGTGTTTAGTCGGTCTTCGACCGCGTGACGTTTATAATCGAAACCAAAACCCGCTTGTGTCATAAAAGCATGTCAATACCAGGCGCGTTCCGTCTATACATACTGTGGATGCGGGGAGTTTTCGAGTTATGATTTTGTAATAGGACTTTGTTTTTTTTTTTACCGGATCGGTTTTTAATTACTTTATTATTAATTAATTAATTAATTAATTACTTTTTAATTTCTGGAAGGTTTTTTTCTGAAAGCTTAAAGTTGGTCAGAAACTAAGGAATTGTTTTTTTAAGTTGAAAGTTCAAGTCTAACTCGCTCGAACTTAAATTCTGCGTTCAGGTCAAAACTTCTGTAGCTTGCATTAATGTTACGA
Source organism: Micrasema longulum (assembly GCF_059751315.1). Taxonomy (NCBI): domain Eukaryota; kingdom Metazoa; phylum Arthropoda; class Insecta; order Trichoptera; family Brachycentridae; genus Micrasema; species Micrasema longulum. Next base: position 747,230 of record NW_028277535.1, on the reverse strand, counting down.
AGCGGATTATTTTGTGCCTTAAAAATTCATTTGAAAAAATAGTCACAAAATAAAAATCCTGAAAAAAACTTTCAGAAATTAAAAAAAGTAATAGAAACCGATCCGGTCGAAAATGTTCAAAAACTAAAAACCTATCTACATGGGGGTAATTTGGATACCTCTCAATATGGGGCACCCACATTTTACTTTTGGACGTCACTTCTCCAGCGGCCCTGAATATCTCCCTTAACATATTCCCAAGTTTGTGGCATTTTCACCTGCATTGTTTGTTATTATATATATATATATATAAATATATATAAAGCAATGTTGTAGTTATATTATACTATGTATTATCAATGAATTCTCTATCCATGTTTTCTCGAACCCAGTTAGTAATAATTAAACTTGTAATGTTTTCTTTGCGTTTTCAAATGCGTTTCAAAGCGTTAAATAACGGTAACAGCACGTAGAGTATACATTTCCGGTTCAAATTGGTATGAGAAGATTATATTTAGTATACAGATTCGGTTGTTTTTCAGAGTTCTATTTGATGTAATATTTTTTAATAATTATTTTTGTGCAATATATTATTGAAGTAGGTAACTTTAATTCATTCAAAGCATTTATTATGTTATCACCAAAACCGCGATAAGCACTAAACTGAACGATGATATCATCTTTATCTCTCCCATTTTATGTCATTTCTCAAATGAAGTGTGTTATGATTATCTGCAAAACGAAATTCATAATTCGTATTTAAAATCCAAATCTAAAACTTTTACTCATAAAGTTGGGAAAAAAAAAAATTATGTAAAAACTTGCGGTTTTTTCTTGATAACATAGAGTGAATCATTATTTTTTTGTGGCCAATTTGGTATCTCATATTCGTCACATTAATTTAGCTTATGTTAGGTTTTTGTTATTTTCATTGTGTTTTGTAACATAAATAATATAGATGTACATGTTTTTAAAACTGCCTGAATATTTGTTAATTATCTTCGTTTTTTTTAAGTTAGTCTTCTTTGTTTATTCTCAAATGTAATTTTAAAAAGTATATTGTTAAGTGTCCTCGGCACGGGAAACCCCAGTGAGGTCACATTATTTTTATTGTTAATTATAGTTTTTAAGCAAAAAAGATGGATAAATAAAATAAATAAAACGAATAAAACGAATAAAACGAATAAAACGAATAAAACGAATAAAACGAATAAAACGAATAAAACGAATAAAACGAATAAAACGAATAAAACGAATAAAACGAATAAAACGAATAAAACGAATAAAACGAATAAAACGAATAAAACGAATAAAACGAATAAAACGAATAAAACGAATAAAACGAATAAAACGAATAAAATGAATAAAATGAATAAAATTAATAAAATTAATAAAATTAATAAAATTAATAAAATAAATATATGTCGAACGTTTTTTCTGCTTGCGTTTGAAAATTCATATTTATTTTATTTTATATATTGACTTGGTTTTTATTCTGAAGAAGTCCATATAATAATTTTGATATTGAAATTATATTTCTTTCATTCATGCACTTACGTACATCTGTTGATTTCTGTTGCGAATCCCAAAAAATACCTCTTAAACCCTGTACTGCATTAATTATTAAGGAAATAAAAATATTTTTTTCCATAAACATGTTTAATTCAGAATAACTAAATGATACAAAATGAAAAAAAATCATGAATTTTAGAAGAAAAAAAAAACATAAATGTATGCATGCATTCAAGTAAAATGTATACATAACCATATATGTCTTTTTATGCAATCATGTAAATAGATACAGTAACCAAATTTTAAATTGATTCAGTGACAAATTAATCATGATGTATGAAAATCACAAGCAAGCTCATCATCACTCAAATAACCATCACCAGAGATAAGATTCACATGCTAAGTGTCGTAGAAGCGAAAACGATCCATTTCTGAAAAAAAGCAAATACGTTAAATGCATACCAAGCCATATCTCTTTGACAATGTTTTAGACCGCAATGCATTCGAAGCTAAATATGGCGGTTGCAAAAAATAGCTCAAAAACAAGATAAATATAGAAAATTTCATAAATACGAAACACATTCCATGTTCTTAAGAATTTCTAAATGTATTTATTTTTATTATATTTGTGTATGTATTTATCTTAATTCTATATGTATTTATTTTTATTATATTTGTCACTTACCTTTGGCTATTTATTTTTCACTGATAAAAGTGGCACTATTTTTGTAGAACTCCTCAAACCAGGCGCGTTGCGCATACTGTTCAATTATTATTGTTACATTGGGCTTGCCATAAACAAAAACATAAAATGTTCCGTTTTACAAAGAACCACTTTTAAAAATTCGAGTTTTTTTTTTTAAATTTGATAAATTATTACGTTGCAAAACAAAATTAAACTTTAGAAACCATACACGGCTTAGTATGCGGTAAAGGGTTAAATAAACCTTCGGTACTCATCCAAATCTTGTGGGGGTAGATGAAGCCTTTGTTGTAGATTTTCGACAAATTATTTCACCTAGTTACGTTAAATTATATTGTAGGTTTATATTACTAGGAAGTTTAGTGGTTTTTTAAAATATTTTTTATTTCTTAATAGACTATTAAACACAGCCAATTTTTTTTGTAAACCTATTATTTTATACTTATGAATCAGTTTTGTCCATTTCGACGAAAACGCACCAATCACTTTCTTTACTTTAAAAATTTTTCAACATAACTTTTTTGTCGCAACTAACCCTTAAAGGCCGTTTACACGTGGACAATACAATATTGTTTTGTCCTAGGACTTGACCATTCTCGACGTGTAAACAGCAATTTTGTGGGTCGAAAATTGTTCCGAGCCATTGCCACTAAGATAGACGGGCAGGCTATATTCGCGGAACAATTATTACCCTTATATATATTTTTAAATTTTGAATTTTGAATTCAGGTAAAATCGGTCATTGCATTGGCCACGCCCCTAATACGTCACGATTCATGTTTATTTTGAACGTTGTAACTAAAGAACATTCTCACCAATCTTGACGTCACAATTATCATGTCGTGTTTTTCTAGGGATATATTTTTTATAATTCATTTTTTAAAGTTATGTACAAAAAACAATTCTCCACAATATCCACATTGATTTCGAAAATAGAATTAATTTTTCAAAATCCGTTTCATATATATTTAACGGTATTCGTAGACTGTGATATTTCCCTATTCCAATACATCTTGGTATAAAATAAATAGTATATTTCGTGAACTCGCTCGTAATAAACGCCGTCCTACTCATTTTCGCAGCGCTCATGTGTAAACTGCTGCCGAATTTTCGTATTGTCCTAACGGTCTGTCCCGCTCGAGGCTGTTCACGGATCTGGGTCAAGACAACATTGTCCTATCTATTGTATTGTCTACATGTAAACGGCCCTTAAGCAATGAGCGAGGACAGAGGACAGTACCTAAGACTTACCAATTTACTACCTTCCTAAATCTTCGTAGGTAATGTTTAGAAAATTGCCATGGAGTTATGAAGAATATTAAGCCATTGGATTAGATATATGAACCATTAATTAGTAAGTTCCAATTAATATTTTTGACAGTAATGAACATTATGGACAAATGGCAACCACGTTTTATTTACGAACGCCCAGTTTGACATTTAGAGCTCCATAGATAAAAATGTCACCACCTAATTAGGGAGCCCCTCTCCTGGCTTATTTGAATCCCTTTATCTATCCATTTACTAAAAGGGGAGCCTCAAACCGCGCTATAACCATTTACAATTTACGCACGACTATGACGTCAGCCTACAGCCCTCTTCCACAAAATATGATTGAAGCTAGTGATGTGTAGAAACAATTGTCGGAAATAATCGAATAACTTCTTTCAATATATATATATATTTGGATAATTTCTATAGCGCCGTTTTTGTGAAAATCACCTCAAGGGCGCTGTACAATAAATAAATATCCCACCACGTCTTACAGCTACAGAGCGCATGGATGGTTGGGATTCTTGTTCCTCGTCTCCAATTATGATATACAGGAGCTAGACTACAGCACGTCTTGCAGCTACAGAGCGCATAGACAATAAGAAATCTAGCCCCTATTTTTTTTAAAGAGATTTAGTGATATTTAAAAAAAATAATAAAAAACTAATTTATAAAAATAGAAGTTAGTTTACAACAAGTCTTGCAGCTACTGAGCGCATGGACGGTTGAAGTTCTAGACTTCATTTACTAAATTTAGTTGATAATATTTACTTGTCAGGATTGCAACGGGGTTTGAATCTCAGTTAGCCAGGAAATGTTATGTACATAACTATAGTAATTGAATAAAAATTGATGTAAATTAAAAATAATGAAAAATAATATCCATGTTTATATTATATCGTCGGCAGAATTTTGAAATGAAGCCCTATAAAAAGTAAAGAAATCAAACGACTTTGCGTTTTAAAAACGCCGGTCTTTTAAAATTGCACCATTGAAAAAATAAACTAAATAGACACCAGGTAAAAAGAAAAACATTTCTAAAGCATTTTTGATAAAAAATGTACTGTTATATAACTAAAATATAATTACTTTTCGACTGGCGGATTACGCCTCTTGAAATTTAAACGAAAAGATAATGTTTCTAAGTAAATTTTGTTCAAATGATTGAAACAAACTATTCACGGGGACCCGTCACAATAGATCTTCATAGGTCGCAGTGACATCAGGAGGTTGCATAGCACTGACCCCCACCACTAAAAATAATATAAGAAGATATACCAGCTCTTGACTTAAGGTAGTATTTTTTTGTCCTAGCTTTAATTTTCTTTAACTGTATTTTATTTCAATTGTATGTATGTATTATATGGAAATGTGTTTGCCATTGTAGAATGGACTGTAGAAGTCCGTAAATAAATAAATAAATGAAACAATCATGTTTCTTCTTTAGGTGATACCGTGTGTATTGGATTTGTTCCGACGTTTCATTTTAAAGAAACATTTTAAACATTTTAAACATTTTTTATTATTATTCTTCATTTGGATAACCAACAGATATATTTTTCTTAAATATAAAACAAAATAAGTTACAAATAAGCCAATCACAGGTTTTCACAAGTAACATCACAGTAAGTTAAAAAATATTCTCAAACCTAAAATGAACAGTAATCTAATGTAAATCAAAAAGAAAAGAAAAAACACTACAAATTATTTCGAAAGCAAACTTCATTATGATTATTCGCAAATAAATCAATGTTTAATAATTTTTTTTAGTACATATTAAAAGTTCGCCATGAATATGAATTTTGCCTTTAATAAGATGAAACAAGAAGAATGTAAAGAAGAAGGTTATTCCTTAGTACTTTGGAAGGAACATTAATAGAGAGTTTGCATAGTAGTTCAGGACAGTCAATTCGAACCAGAGGCACTTTTTAATACATAAATTATATTAGCTATTTCACGACGTTTTTGCAGAGGTAATAAGTGATGTTATGATGATATTGAAAACAGTGACCGTGAAAACCTTCGCACCTATAAAACAATAAACCTCTGTGCATTGCAAAAACTACAAAATCTATCAAATAACCGGTTACGATTATGTGCATCACTAACGTGAGCTTTATATTTACCGTAAATGCTGGAATTCCCTCGCATGGCGTAAAATGTGACACGCGGTAATTATTGTGAATTCCAAACGCCAAATGTCACGGTTTCTATATATTTATGGGGACGTTCGGACAATGCGTCTACTGGGGCATGGGCGATTTAGATTTTTCATGGACCTAATCCATTTTGACATGCAGCACGATCTGATAAGTGTAAGTTGTACCGAAAGTACTATTTATTTTAGAACAAAAGTTGTATTAATTTATGTCCGTAAGATTTCGAAAGGCTACATTTAACTTTTAGTAAAAATAAAAATAATATGAAATTATACGTGTTTCAAAGAGAACTCAGTTTCAGTTAAATAATAATAATTATATAATAATAATAATTAAATAATTTATGTACTTGCAATTAAAAAAAACTAAATAAAAAGCTATATACATGAAATAATAGGAAGAATATGAATATTACATAAATGTATGCAAATAAACAATTTCAAAAAATCTATGCTGGGAGGAAATATTAAAGTGGAGATTTTGTATGTCTGGTTTTCTGGTCTGGTATAACATAACGTTTAAGTTATTATTATTTATACATATATTTAAAGTTCTTTGTGTTCAAATATTGCAAACTATCACGACAAAGGATTTTTTATATTATGTATAACGTCTTAAGTTCTCTTTCTGCTCTCCTCGATGAATTCTGCTGATTCGTCAGTTGACTTACCTTAAACCTGAAATCTATCAAAACTCTTATCATTGATTGATTTGGAAGAACTAGTGACGTCATGCAAAGTAGTTCTTCTTATTAAAATATTTTTTATTATGTTTTTCGTACATTTTCAAGAAACTTTTCTTTACAATTTAATGCTCCAATTTTTACTGCGCGTAAGAATACATTTTTTATATCCAATTTCTCGTAATGTTAAAATTTTTTAATATTATTTTATTTATCAACAATGTTTTGAGGTTGTCCAATTTTTTAAAGACACGGACTGGATTCAACCCCCTAGGGAGCTGTTAATATTAACATTAGACAACATGGATATTATTTTTTTTATGTTCTTCATCATGCACACAAAAATTGGCTTGCTCACAGTAAAGAAACAAATTAAATATAATGAAGCAATTTTTATACATAAAATAATTAAGGGGATGAATAAAATAAAAACAATAATAAAATTTAAACAACAATGTCATACATATGAAACAAGGGGTAAACAAAAGATTAGATTACCAATGAGGAGAAAAACAGAATCTCAAAATCCATTGTGCAAGGGATTGAAGCTATACAATGAGTTACCTGAAGAAATAAAGGAAATAGAAAAAAACGAAATATTTAAACTTAATTTGAAAAAATATGTTAATAAGAAATTTTGATAAAAAGGTTGTAATATTATTAAAAGTTTATATTAGTTCTTAAAATGTTATAAACTAACTTAATAAAGCATTTATAAAATTAATCATATGAATCTCACCCGCAACAATAAAAGTTTCAGCACTTTAACTTCGCAAACGTCAAAAGATGGAAGAATCGAAGGAATATTCATGTTCACATATAGACAGAATGATGAATGTTACACTGCGTGTAAAGTGGCCACTTAAAATACATCACATACAAAAAATATAATCACCAGATCCTCAACACAAAGACAACTTTAACAAATGCAAACAAATACCACCTTCGAAAAAAGGGATTTTGGGTATTATTCAATTTAAATCTAACCTACTTCTACTATCTATTAAAACAATAAGTAACGAGAAAATGTTAAAAAGGCTATAAAAATGGATAGTGGAGCTAGGTAGAAGTAAAATTGATTGTCTCATTCGCAAAAACCAATATTGACTCAACTGCTCCACAAATGTATAGCTTATGTTATGTTTTTGTTCTATCATTGTGCGTTTTGTAATATGAATAATTTAGAAGGACATAAATTAATTATAAAAATAAATACGTAGTGCTTAAAACTGTCTAAAAAAATTGTCAATTATCTCTGTTTATTCAGTCTTCTTTGTTTATTCTCAAATGCAAAAATATTTTTAAAAAAAAAGTATTTTGTTAAGTGTCCTCAGCACGGGTAACCCAGTGAGGTCACATTATTTTTAATATTAATCGTAGTTTATAATGGAAAAAATATGAATAAATAAATAAACCAGCCAATTAAATTTAAAAAAATAATCATTTAAAAATAGCTTATTACTCAATTGTACAATCTTTGTTACAATATGGTATTGCAGGATGGGGTGGTGCATATGCCAATATATTAAACCCTTTTAAAATAGTACAAAGATTAATTATTAAAGTAATTTTAAAGAAACCCTCAACATTCAATACGGAATGTCTATACAAAATATTTAAGGTTCATACAGTAGACACTCTTTATAAAATAAATTCTATTATACAAATTTATAAAGAAGAAAAAATAAAAGAATTTGAGATGAACAAGTCACTCGGAAACCAACATAATATTAAAATTCCTAAATTCCATACAAGTCATGGTCAAAATAGTTTTGTCTTCAAAGGCGTGAAAAATTATAATAATCTTCTCAATGAACTAAAAACTATTAAAAACAATATATCAATAAATAAATTTAAAGTTAATCTAAAGAATTTTTTTGAACACGTGTAAAAACAACATTAAATTTTAATTAGTATGAATGTATTATTGTTTTATGTTTTTTATTTATATATCCTATGTTTTCATTTTTCTTTTTCATGTACTCATATTTAAAATTATATAAACTCTTATAAATAAACAACTACAACAGAGTAAGTCACTCTCCAACAACAAGAGTTAGTCGCTTTTTTTGGAGAGTTACAGTGATAACATTACTATATGTGTAAAAGTAGATATGTTTAGAATTTTACAAAAACATGTACTTTTTATGAAATTGATTTATACAAAAAAAGAATTAAAAATGTTCTTCATCTCTGTTGTATTATGTTAATATTTTATTTATGTTTAAATATAAGTTAATGGAACAATTTTATTTAGTTGTGTAAAAACATCTCATTTATTTGAGAAAATAGTGTAATGAAGACATAACAGTTGCATTTAGGCAAGTAATCCGGTAATTATGTAAATATGGGCCATTACACTGAGTCGATAAGCCGAAACGAACGCCTCTTGTTACAAGTTCTACTAGTTTGCGGAAATGGAGGAAATATTCATAAAGCAACTACATAATAATATTACGTAATGCACGACAATTGCACGTGCTCCAAATAATAGGAAATAGAACGCTCCAGTGAGCTTTATCGCGGCTTTGCCGTACCCAAATAGTGACAGTTATGTTTGATAATAATGCTACGTAGGTATGTTTATTTAGATATCAATAAATGTATTTATACACTGTTGTATACTAGTCATAACCTATTTAATAAATGTTTCAGGTATGTTCAATTAATTTATATTGAACGCATGCGAATTCCAGAAAATATTTTTTGCAAAAAATATTTAAACACATTTTACAAATCACAAATTTGAGTTTTTTTTTTTTTTAACCAAACGAGACATGGAAAGTGAGTTTCGTAAGGATGTTTACTACTTACATATGTTACTTAATTAAAATACTAGGGATTTTTCCAGCTATTACACAATAATAAGCAGAAAACCCCCGCAAATTTAATGATAAAAAAAAATAAAAAAATAGGAGAGTTTCAATAAATGTATGTGTGCGACGTTTGTGTCCATGTGAGCATATGTACGAATTGGAGAGGGCTTGGTAATAAGATTTAAAAAACGTTTATGCATTTAAAACCTTTAAAATATATTTTTTCAATTATTTACTTATTACCACAGAGATGGAGAACTTTTTAGAGAAGAAAATATAGAAGTCTAGGCATCCACGGGGCTTTTGACCTCCTTCTAATTAGCTTTATAACTTCACAAACGTCAAGAGATGGAAGAATTTCAGAAGTATACATGTTTAAATGTCCAATGAACTAAAAACTATTAAAAATAAAATAACAATAAATAAATTTAAAGAAAGTCTAAAGAAACACGTGTAAAAATTACATTAAATTTTAATTAATATGAATGTATTATTATTTTATGTTTTTTCTTTATATATCCTATGTTTTTATATTTTTCTCGTGTACTCGTATTTAAAATTATATGAACTCTTATAATAAACAATAAACAACTACAACAGTGTAGTAAGTCACTGTCCAAACACAATAGTTAGTCTCTTTTTTGGAGAGTTAGGGTGATAACATTTAAAAAAACATGTACCATTTATGAAATTTATTAATAAAAAAATAAAAATATAGGCAGAATAGCGAATGTTACACAGTGTGTAAAAGGGCCACTTAAACCAGCCAATGACAGGTCATAAGCCCTGTAGATGCCTAGACTTTTATATTACCTTTTCTTAAATGTCCTTCATCCCTGTTGTAAAATGTTAATTTAAGCTGTCTTTGTTAGTGGAAGTGTGTAATAAAAAATCATACTTTAACAAAAAAGTGCATTTGTTTGCACCGCGTGTACTATTTGAATATCATAGAGCAATATCGCATTAAAAGTAGGTTCATTCCGGTGGTCCTTTCTTTTTTCTCAAATACTTTAATTTCTTAAACAAAACTAAATGATCTTCGTTCATATTCAGTCGGCTTTTTCGTTCATATTTATTATTTTATATTAGTATTTATGATAATATTACTATGTTAATCTATGTACACGTACGTAGGAAATAGGTACTACAGTAATTACCACATTTTTTGGTTGAGTAAGTTAAACAAATTGTATTTGTATAACAACACCTGCTCATAATAATTGCTAACAATATATTAAAAGTATACGTAATATTTGGTTACAAAAATTGACCCGCAAAGTGGAAACATCTGGGTAGTACTCTTGATAACTAGTTGACATGAGTAATTGAAAATAGTGATGTCAAATTTTAATAACATGTTATATTTTGTTACAAATATTTGTGTCAATTTGTTTCATTTGCGCCTTCAACTTTTACTTGCAACTGTAGCCCTAAACATAGTGCAATTTTAATGAAATATTTTTTCATTATACATTATTCCTAAATATTCCAATTATTTAGGTAAATCCGATCTAGCATTTTTTAATGTAGCTATTAGCCATACGCTCCAACCTTACAAAGGAAAATACCCAGCTAAATACTATTAAAATATTATGCACTTGCATAGTCATCGCTTTACTATACTATAATTGTATGGGAGGAAGCTTATAACAACCATATTAAACCATTAGAAACTGTTCAAAAATTTATATTAAAAATAATGCTTTACAAAAATTGCACTTTTCCCTCTTTCCAATTGTTCCAAGAAGCTAAACTGTTAGATATACGACAAATAAATTGTTTTAAATCTTTTAAATATAAATTTAAGAACCAAAATTTATTTACAAATAATTCAAATAGATCAAGTCAATGAAGGAATCGTGTGTTAGAAATACCGCATTGTAAAACGAGTCTAGCGCAGAGACATGTGTATTTTATAGGCCCAATTTTTTTTTATTTCTTTTTTACTGATAATATTTCATTGATCACAGACTTTAAAAAACTTCCTTCTTTTAGAAAACACGCACTATCCTGGATTCAAACTAAAGATATGAACTCTTTTTTCTGTGATATATTTTGTTGCCCTAATAATAAAGAATGTTTTTTAAAATATTTTTCATTTCCTTTTTTAATTACTATAAAAAAAATACCTTTGAATCTTTTACAGAATATTTTTTTTCCTCTTTATGTTACACAAAAATATTTAAACTGTCTACTTATTATAGAAGCAAAAATTCATAAATATTTCTTGTATACCTACGAACAGGCCATGCCTTTGTGGGATTTTTTGGTTTACTATTTTTACTGTTAATATGTATATAATTTCTATCTAATTATCCTTTTTTTAATACTCTGTTTTACCTCTTATGTATACTGTAAAAAAACAAATAAAACAATACACAATAACATTCCCATCACATCACTTAATCTAGTGATTCTTAACCGGGGCGCCAGCGTCCTTTTGTGGGCGTTTTGAAATTCTGGCGGGGCGTTTTTAATTTTTTAGCATTAAGGGGGCGCTGCAGAAGATCGCGTGGGCATTGTTTCAATATAGAAAAATAAGTTCAATATCATGTTTTTATATAAAATATAGGCCCATTCAAAAAAGTTCAAAATACCACCTATGAGTGAAAGTTTTGTACCGTCCGAGGCTGGTAATCCATTTTTATCAGACCTAGAAAGTGTCAGTTCAAATTTAAAAGAGCAGTTTGACTTACAAAATGACTGCGAAGCCAAAATAATATTCAATCAATGTGATTATAATGTTTTTTGGGTCCGTTTTTGCCATTAAGTATGCCTCTTCTGTTTGGTCTCCAATATGTCACACATAAAGAAAGGTTCGAGAAAATTCAATGAACATTTCTTAGACATCTTAAATGGAGATGAAGGAACCGATCTCAATTATGTCTTCCTGCAAAAAGCACCACTTGCTTAGTTTAGAAGATCGCCGTCTACTATTAGACAAGGGGGTTCCTTATGACATACTTAGTGGACGCCTTGATAGTCCGGCTCTTATGTCGGAGTTATCAGTAAGTGTCCCTGGCTACCGCACCCGTCACACGTCAAGCTCTTTATTTCATGTGCCAGCAGTTCGTACGAACTATGCCCAGAACTCTCCACTTATACGTTTTGCTCGTGAATATAATTTGAATTTTCTTCTTATTGATCCCTTTGATTGTACCAAGTTAACATTTAAAATGCGCGTTTTAAAACAAACTCTTTTGTCTAATACTTAGTTTCTATAATATAATCTTGTTTTATCTCTAATTCTTAATATTTTATATATTTTTATATTTTTGACACTTGCGCAATGATATTTACACACATGTCCACCCTCATTCTATTATAACACCCACTCACCCACCCTCTCACACACTTACACTCACACAAACATGTATGTATTGAGTATTTAATGTATTTCTGTGTATATCTGTAATTGGTTTTATTCTCTGTATATTTTATTTGTTATATTTTGTTTTTTACATGTATTACTGTTGATATCCCTAATAAATAAAATATATATTATTTTTTTAATGCAAGATTGATGTAAGATTTACAAACCTAAAATGCATATCCTTTTTACTACTTTTATTCTATACTTTACTCTTTTACTATAAATCTTTTTTTTTTTTTACTATACATTACTTTTACAGAGCTTAACCATAACAATGAACTATGTTTTTTTAAAATATTATATAACTTTAATTTTGTACAAATTGGCTACGGCCGTTAGTAACACTAATAAATAAATAAACTTGAACCTTAAATTAAGAAATTGGCGCAATCACATGAGGCTCACGGATCTCACTATTTTTTTATATTTTTTAATAAAAAAATGATACTTTTAAAAAAATATTATTATATGTATGTGATATTAATATGACATTAAAGGAAATAAATACATAATGTTTATAAAAATAATATCGTGTTTTTTGGGCGATTCTTTCAATACGGTTAAAAACACTGGTCACTTAATCCATTTAAAGCCGTTATTTTTTCGAAACCGGGGTTTTACTTATCGGGAAAAAAATATATACTCACCCCCACATTTCGCGTTTAGTGGCATCTCAAACCATGTTTTGTTCATCATTCGTGTCGTGTTAGTAAGTCCATTAGCCTATTTTCAGAACCCCATATTTTTTACGATCGTCCTTATTATAATTTTATTGCTGTAAACCGCGCCTTTGTGCGCCCCCACGCGACTTTATTATTTACTTTATACCTATGCTAGATTATTTTTCAGTATTCATCCTTTTCATGAACATTTGTAAATTACTCATAAAAAACGTATTTCACCAACGAAACGATATGCACCGGACGAGGACAGGGAAGCGGCTAGTTAGGGGAGGAGTACGCTAGTCTGAGAAATTAAGGATTTACTCTATTTTCAGATTATATTATAATATATATTATAAGCTTCCCAATAAAATGAAGGAAATAAACTGAAATTGCAGGAGTGTTTTTTTAATTTTTTTTTTTTTATTATTTTACATATTTATTACAAGTAATTATTTATACAACAAATTAATTCAGTAGTAAAAGTAAGCATACATATTTTTTATTTTTGCTGTTGGTTCATCTAAACTGCCTAACTAGGGATAGCTTCCCCGTTCTAAGGCAGTAAACTATGTAATCTATAATGATATTTAAAAGTATTTACAGTTTTATCATAATGTGTGCTTTTTCAGTCTTAAAAGTAAACAATGAATATCCAGAGAAAACATAAATAATACCAAAATCTCTATATCCTAAGTCCCAAGTCATTACTAGTAAAACAAGCTTACGTCCTTCTACATCGGACAACAAATTCTCTGACTCCCTCCGACCATGGATTAAGAATGCCGTCAACACCTTCCTCAGCCTGGCAACCCCACCACATTTCCACGAAACTGGGATAAGGTTATATACCCTCGGGCCTATATAATATTGCTGCCTTTGAGCCAAAAAAGTATTGACTCCTCTCTGTAGAATCAGACCCTTATTGGAGTGTCTAGTGTTAAAAGTGTTTTTAATAAATAAATGTTTCAATACTATATATGAATATTTGTAAAATGCAATCGAATAAATTGAATTGTACAGATATAATTAATGCAAGTAATAGACACCATAATCTCGTACGATGGTTTAACTGTTTGCTTATTCTAAACTTTAAAAAAAAATTTTTTTTTCATGAATTACTTGGTTTTGGTTAGACTGCATGAAATTGTTAGTGGTAATAAGTCCGCCATTTAACTATGTGTACCTTTGTTGTTATTTTTGTTTGTATGACATTATGGTTAGTAAAGATATATTATTATTATTTATATTTAAAAAAAACTTTTTTAAAGAATGAGTTGTTTGAGAAAAAAGTTTACAACTAGGAATGTTCCTCTGAAGCTGTGTATTGTTTGAATAGATATTATATAATTTGGATTTTAAGAAATCTAGTCGGAATTCGGTCCAATTAACGAAGTTAAGAGTAACATCTATAATTGAATTGTTTAACATTTCTGTCGCGCGGGGAATCTCCATAACTCGAGAGTTAATGGAAATGCCATCAGCACTTCGTGCAACCCGTTGATTTATTTCCTCCCCCAAACTAGGGATGGTTTTATCATCCGCCGTTCTTTCTGACAGCCCGGCAGCCGAGTCCGCCACCCCCGACGAGTGATAAAGCTTTCAGTGAAATTAGTTTCGTGACAGGGCGATGTCGATGGCCCTTCGACTTGTTATTTTCTGCTCCGCGATTTGAAAAGAAACACTTAAGTAAGAACTGTGCTAAGTCTAGAATAAACATCTCTTCCCTCGACGTGTAATATTGTCTTATTATATTATATTTTGCTAACCTCCCCTTGTAAGTACATTGTATATGTATGCCAAAATAGTACCTACATACTTATATATACTTAAAATATATATCAATATCAAACGAAATATGCTGTGTATGTATATACCTACATATACATATATACATCTTCGAGATTTGCACTGGTTAAAAAGCCCAGAGAGAATAAAATGCAAGCTTTGCTGGACAGTATTCAAATCCCCTCATGAAATGGCTCCAAAATACCTATCTGACCTTGGTATTAGGAAAAATACATGTCAAAGAAAATCTGCTCTTAGGTCAGCATTTGATTCAGGAAGATGAAAACTTGTCGAAATCCGGCGCTCCCCAAACACTAGTTTTGGAGATCGTGCTTTTGCCGCCGCCGGCCCCTCTGCCTAGAGCCAATTGCCTTCAAACTTACGAATCATCGATAGTTCCAGTCAATTCAGATCCCACCTAAAATCCCACTTCGTCAGACTATCATACCCTTAATTTTAAATCTGGAAATATAATATATCCCTTTAGTTTAGTTAGAATATAAGTTTAGGTATAAAATTGTAAAGCGCCCTTGAGGTGATTTTTTACAAAATGACGCTATACAAATCAGCCAAATATTTTTATTATTATATATATATATATATAAAATATAAATAAAGTATCTTAGAAAATATGTTATTTTTTTACTACACATACACAAACATAATTTATTGATATTCAATAGTCCATTCGTTACAGAACTTGGAGTTATTTGAGATAGGTCTTCCCGCTTTTTGTAGATCTCTTCGCCACTAACACAGTTTGTGATGAAGAAGGATTGGCATTGCTTAGCTCGAAGTCGTATATTATGTAGATCGTATTTTTGAAAATATACTGTACATATACTATTATTTTACTGTCCATGTTTGACTTTGCTACATGTATTTATGTTCTGTTTGCTTAGTTTATTAAATAGTATTAGTAAGTAATTAGCTTGGACCTTATATTTAATAAATAAACAAATGATATATATTGTGGTTGAAACATTATTTTTAAATAATAATTACAAATAAGTGGCTTTGAATCGTTTTACTGAAGAGAGCGTTCAACGTTCAAGTTGAATAAAATAAAAACAGGTTGTTAAATCCGTTCAAATATATTTTTTTATTAATATTTTTCTTTATAAATTTCGTGAAAATACTAAGAAAAATCAAATATTTTATGAAAACACTCCTGCAAAATTACCAAAATCCCATCTTTGAAGCAGTCGAAATGAAGGTAAAATAAACTTAAACTTTTTACTCGTATTATTAGTATTGTGATATCATTAAGCATCAAACACATATACAATTTCAATTACTGATGGTCTTCAGTCTCCTGTCATTTCCAATCAGTTTTAGTATCTTATTGTTTGTCCAGCGATGGTATAGGGTTTCACTTGTCCAAAATGCCACTCCTTTCTCCCCCTCTATAAATATCCTTCAATCTCTTCTCACACCCTAATAAGTTGAAACGGAATAAATGACACAGGATAGCCAATACTTGACGGTATTGACTGATCACAATTCTAGGAATAAGGGTAGGTTTTATTAATTTGATATTGAACCCAAATGGCTTATCGATTGAATGCATCAAAGTAGACGTTTTTACGTGAAATAATTTCAGTTGAATTTTGAGAAATTTTTACTATAAATTGTATTTAACACTTTTGGAAACACAACTTAGTAACAGTATGAAGTCTGTCTGAAGATCGGATATTTACTCAGTGAAAACCAAATACCGCCTATATAACGCCTGCATAACACCTATTATCTTCTACGGATGCGAATCGTGGTACCTCACTAGGGCCCAAAACAGCAAAATTCTGAGTTTTGAGAATAGGTGTCTCATAAGAATCTTAGGTGAGCGGTGGTTTGACTTTGTGCGGAATGAAGTAATAAAAGAACGGGCGCAAAGAACTCCGGTGACAAATATCATCAAGCGGAGGCGATACGGTCAGCTTGGCCATGTGCTTAGGATGCCTTCTGAGAGCCTTAACCACGCTTGCCTACTTTACAAGGCATCAGGTTCTCGGCCTCCAGGACGTTCACTGCTGACTGTTCGTCGGCAGTTCGTGTCAGAACTACGTGACGCGAACCTGACATGGGAGGATGCACAGGAGCTGGCAGCCGACAGAAATGCTTGGAGGATCTTTGTGGACACCATATGCTCCAACTGAGGAGCGGGCATAGAATAGTGAAATGATGAATTTAAATCAAACACTGATTTTAGTCTCAGCTTCTCAGCTCTCTTCAGCCTCTACTCAATATAACCTCCTGCCTATTCACCTTAAATCAATTTCTTACCAGTCTACGAATGGAAATCAAATAACACTAAAAAATCATTTCCTTAAATTATTTTTCGATAACCCTTGACCTATGTAAGTTAATGTTAAATAATATATTATAATTTGTGTTTAAAAAGGTTTATATATATATATATATATAGAGTTGGATAATTTATGTTGCGCCATTTTTGTGAAAATCACCTCAAGGGCGCTGTACAATCAATAAATATCCCAGTACGTCTTGCAGCTACAGGGCGCATGGACGGTTGGGATTCTAGTTCCTCGTTTTCAATTAAGATCAATCAAAAATTATAACAGATAGGAGCTAGATTACAGGACGTCTTCCAGCTACAGAGCGCATAGACAGTTAGAAATTTAGCCCCCATTTACACATTTTAAAAATTGACAAATAAGTTTATTGTATTAAGGATATTTGGAAAAATAATAACATGAGTAATAAAAAGGAGTAAGATTACAACACGTCTTGCAACTACTAAGCGTATAGACGATTGGAATTCTAGACCCCATTTACAAAATTTAAGTGTTTTATAGTTGATATATGAAAGCTTGATAACCAATCATCGTGCAGCTACAAAGCGCATGGACGAGTGGAATTCTAGCAAAGTTAAAATGATATCAATAAATTTACAAAAAATAGAGCGTAGTAGTAAATTTATCAAGTGTTCATGCCAAGAAGTAAGCAATAAAAAACTAAATAAACGAAACACTATTTCAACTCCATGGTTAACAAAGGGAGATAGATGTCCGAAGAGAAGCTTTTGTAGATAGTAGGTAGATACCGTCGCCATGTTATAATTTCTGAAAACGCACGTGTGTAGTTACTGGGGGATTATGCCAATTGTTCCAACGACTTGATGTCCATTTTGGTCCGTATTATTTCGTTTTATGAGACGCAACATTCCTGTTTAATTCTTTTTTTTACATGAATATTACACAAACGCGTGTATGAGCGGTTTGATTGATCATTATGTTGTTAGAAGGCAGAAATTTGAAATATTATGTATTTATCAATAAATGTCAGTTCACTATTAGTAGCACTGTTGTAATTTATTAATTATGGGTGTAGTGTTCCAAATAGCAAAATTTAGGTACTTTCGCGTCAAAAGCTGATGCATTCTTAAACGGTTTTAATGGATTCATATAAAATTTTATGATTTTAAGGTTACAGGTGCACTATTTTTTGAAAGTTTTCATTGTTCACTATTTGTCACATATTTTGTTAAGAATCAAGTATAAAACAATGCTTTTAAATAAATAGTCTTCTAGTCTTTATGAGAATTGTCAACTTTTGTTTTAATTTTGTTCAACTAAATGTATTTTTATCTGATAATCTTTGATTGTATCTATCTCAGAATGAGTTTGCTAACTCATAGGAATACAATTATGTTTTGTACATTTTTGTATTTTGAAATAAAAAATAAAAAAATTAAATAAGCCAGCTAATTTGATTTTTTAAATCAAAGAATTAAATGATTGTTCTAAAAATAAACTAAATGGTGGAATACGTACACAAATTAGTGTTTTATTTAAAAATTAAGATAGTTAATATTTTATTTCAAATTTTAATATTAAAGTTCAAAGTTTAATTTCGATATGAATATTTTATTACCTTGTTCCTTAGAGTATATTGTTCAGATTAAAAGGCTCTGCGGCGCCAGACAATTTTGATGAATAGTTATTTGAACATTGTTTTTCTGTCGCCCTCTCACAAATGCCTCCCCGATACTAAGCAAAAAAAACAACTGCATGTCGGACTAATTTTGCCTTACTAAAATGCCTGACAAAATCGAAAGTTTCGCTGTCCTGTTTTCCCCATCTCAAATTTGAACGGATTTAGCTGTTTTTTGTAGAAAAAGTATCAAAATACTTTTTTCTTTCTGTACCTCTTACGTTTTTCAAAAATAGTTATCAAATTTGTTTACCGTACTTCCGAAGACGGCAGATAAAACTGTGCTCTGTTTTAGGTTTTTGCATGGCCCAAGCTCCCATAAAAAACACGCCAATGCTAAATATCAATCGTGCGTAAAATAATAGCTGGTCTAGTGCCAAAATCCAAGGAGAAAATATGAAAATACGTTTGTGTCAATAAAAATCAGACCGCCTCTCCTCTAAAGGCTCTTAGTCAGCTACATTTAATACAATATTTTAAGTTTGTCTAAATTTTTGTGGACAAAAGACTAGATTTCAACCCCCAGGGAGTCATCAAGATTAAGGAATTACACTTACAACTGCAGGATATTCAAACGTAGGCAAAATGGTCAATGTTACACAATGCGTAAAGTGGCCACCTAAACTAACCAACGACAAGTAATAAGCCCTGTAAATGCCTAGACTTCCATATTCCCTTCGCTAAAAAGTTCTCCATCTCTGTTGTAATTTCTTACATTTAATACGTAAGTACCAATGCACCATTTATATTACCCGTAAAATTTCGTCCAATTTAGAATAGAAAAATCTAGTTGACCATAACGCTAGCAAAATTTTCTTGAAAATTGACCAATTTTTCCAGCAAAAATTGTTGAGAATAATGTACTGTGGGAATATTAGAGGCTAAGAATAAAAATGGAATAAATATTATGTTTTATCATTGTAATATAAGTTTACAATAACCGTAGTAAAACCACTGCAATTTTCCTGTTTGTGGTGTATAGAGATTGGTACTTCAAATGACAGCATGACCTAAAATTTTAATTGATGTCACTATAAGCTTGTATTTGGCTTCAATCCAATGGTTTACAGTACTTGATACAAAGTTGTTTCTCTGAAATGACGCTAAATTTAAATGACACATTTTCAAACATAAAAAAATAAAATATATTGCATTACTCAATTCCTCTTTGAGATAGAAGATGTCGATGATTAACTGCCTATTTATCTTTTTTTAATTTTTAAATTTAACATAACATAAAATTAACATGATTTATGGTATTTTTATAATAAAACACCTGTTTTGTACTATTTTTATTTACAGGGCTATAAAAGCGTCAATTTAATTCAAGTGTTTCCACTTTCTAAATTAATAACCTAGCTTTTGAAACACGCTAAAATAATATGTGGTCAAAATTGTTGGTTAAGATATTTTGCTGTTGATAATAATTAATATTAATAATACTCATTCACTATTTTTAATACCTTGTTAAATAATAAATATTTTTTTATTCTACCGTTAAAAATAAAAAAATAGTAAAAAACATTAAAATCAGACATAAAATACGAATAAGGTCTTTTTAGGTTGATTGCATGATTTTGTAATTAAAAGTTAAGATTGAAATTATCTTTAATGAGGTGTTTATTTTTTTCTTTATAATTACTAAATATATAATACTCAAAAAAGAATGAAATCGCAAAATGAGAAACACAAAGAATTGATTTTAGTCTATTAACTAAAATTTAAGGAAGACGGGAATGAAACCAAAAAATATAAAAACGGCGTAGCAACAAATTTGCATTTAAATATTAATTTAAAAATTAGTAAAATATTATATTAACAAATTAAATCGATTTGGCAGTAGAAACAAAATTAAATTCAACGATTTAAAAAAAATAAAAGGAAAAATACTTGTTTTATAATGTTTCTGTTCACTGTTATAACAATGTAAACATCATAATAATTTTATGCAGCTTTATCTTGTATGTACATGTATAAACTAATACATGAATGTATCATATTTTATACATGATCAACTTCATTATCGAAGTGATATAAATCAATGACAATAGTCGATCAATTCAACTCTCAATTGGTTAAATTCGACTACAATAGAATGATCCCTTAGGTCAAGAAAGTCAAGTTTTGTGAGAAACCCTTTCATACATTTTACACAGTTTGATATTGTGTAAATAATAGTAAATAAACCTACCCCTAGTTAGTCATGATGAGGGTTCATTTTAATTTCTTTGTAGGTAAAGATAAATCCTTTTACGAGACTCCCCAAACTTTCTGTCACATCTGATATTATTCAGGTTTATGTTTTTGTACGAATCATACTTGGACCGTACATTTATCACATGGAAATTTGATTAGATATTAATTTTACAGCAATGTTATTATTATGAACATTCTCAAGAATTTATAGGGGTACATAAAAGTACATGTTATAACCAAATGCTCATTATATTAATTATTTTTGGAAAAATAAAAGTTCTTGGTTTAGTTTCACTTTTATTTAATTTTGACCAACAAGCGCTTTCGCCTAAGAAGGCATTTTCAGGACTGGTAAATTGTTTACAATATTTTCAACATAGATCCTTTAAAAAACATTTAAACTTTTTTATCACCCCCATAACCATACCATATAAAAATCTGAATATATACATAAAAAAACAGAATCTCGGACAATAAGACGGATCGGAATTAGTGCGGTTATTTTTTTAATTTGAAATGAGTAATATTTGAAAATTATATTCGAAATAAATGATTGAAAATAGAGTTCATGATCATTTATCTGTAATCGTTGTAAAATGTTAGATACGAGTAGTACTAGCGTATTGATTACCCAAATAATATAGTACATAGCAGTAGCGTGCCTAGGGTTTACCAGTAAGGCCAAGCCCATTTACATATTTTTTCAATTTAACTGACGGCCTCGTAGTATAGTGGTCAGCGCGTTTGTCTACCATGAAAGAGGTCTCGGCTTCGATTCCCGACATGGTTGACATGAAATAATTGTTTAATTTTACACCAGAATATGTCATAGTCCCTGTCTCAGAGTCCTTTTAGATATCAACCATTACCAATAAGTAATATATTAATACATCAAAATAATATAGCATGCGTAGAGTTGAATGAAAGTCATCAGAACCCACAGATACATAAATATAATAATGATAAATTATTATTAAAATACGATGTAGGAAAAGGTTCATTACAGATAGGCAAATAAAAACGGAAAGTTGGCTATCTCCGGATTCATTTTATATATGACGTTTGCACAAAAATGCAAGTGAATTATTATAAATCTTAATCAGTACGGGTTTTTAATCAGTTTATATCAAAATAACCGTTTCAAATTATCAAAGTCCGAAAAAAAGAGCATAATAAACAATCGTAAAGTACCTACGTCCGATTCAAAATACGAGAGGCGCTCTCTGCTAACTTTACCCCAAAGAAGCTGGCTTCAGATTCCCACATTAAACTCAACATATACAGACAAACATTTTATGAGTTTACCATTTGCATCACATGCGAATAGCGCCGTGAAAGGAGCCCCATATAAACCCCACGTGCGTGAGCGAGATAAGAAGACATAGTGTCGTTCGCGCCCACGGATTTTAGACGGTTCGGATCTCGAGATGCGAACAGTATCAACGTTAAACAGGTCTCTAATTCTCATGTGGCGCGAAATTTAAACAATGAAATGAATTATTTTTTAGCGTTTGGTCCAGATTTGGTAATTTTAAAATAAAATTAATAGGCATGATCGGCTTATGGGCTTCTATGGAAATACCGCCACTGATACATAGATACTTGAAGGCTAAAACTCGCTGTTTTCACACTTACAAGCTTAATCCTCGCACGTTTCACAATTTTAATTGAACTTAATCAACTAATTTTAATTTCCATATTATCCAACTGTGAACAGTCATAAAACATTACAACACAAGCCATTAATTAATAAAGCTGAGTAATTCTGATGTGTCACAGTCACAGGGCATAATTTACATTTGTCCATTTTTCGTAACTGGATATTGTTAATTTATACGAGTATTTAAAAATATGCAAAGGGTATTTTCACGAATCGGGAATAGTGTTGGAAAAGCATGAAATATTTAGAGCGGACTTGTACAATTCTAATGATATGACTTTGAATGCATAAAATATAAGTTTTCGTTAATAATTTTCTAGTTTTAAGTTGAGTACATAAAAACGGCTCACAGACGGCGTCACCTCACTTTGACGTCACATGTCATTCCCGCCGATTCCGCTTCTAACAATTATTGCGTACAATTTTGGCAGAGTAACGTAAACGCCTCGTTTTCAGGTAATTCAGAATACGCGTAATTTAAACTCAACTTCAACTCCATCAAGGTGAGGCGCTTGAGGAGGGCTGGGCACATACTTAGAATGGATGACGAACACCCTCTAAAATGTTTAACTCTCTCTGTGTCACAAGGACGACGAAGACCAGGAAGGCTCAAAATGCTTAAGATGATTTTTCAATTTTATTTATTCATATATATGTACATTAAAAAATTGAATATCTTATCTCATACATATGGAAATAAGGTAAAATTATGTATATACATATAAAAATAACACATAAGTATAAATAATATCCAGAGAATAATATGTTAAAAAAGTAAGAGAATCTTGTAACGAAAAACTCCCTCAGAGACGTGAAAAAGGTCAATGTCCAAAGTAATATTGTTCAACATAGAGATAGCTCTTCTAACATGCATAATTATTGGCAGGTTGGTCCTGTATATTAGAGTGTGAAACAGTCTATGCCACCGCTGTCTAAGGTAATTATCCGGAACATAAAAGCTAATGCTCCGCATTATTTCAGGATTGTCCATAATACCGCGCAACAATCGAAAGAAGAGCGTAGTTAAAAACACATTCCTTCTGGCCTTTAAACTGATGTAACCGAGCATACCCTGAAGGAACTCAGTGGGATAAAGCCATGGATAATATCCGCACTCCCTCGTGTAGAGAAACCGAAGAAATTTCTTCTGAACCCTCTCCACCGAAAGAGAGTACTTCAACTCATAAGGTCCCCAAGTCATCGAGTTATAAAGAATTGATTGTAGGTCAAGCGACAGTGGGCATTGGTTTTTGGGTGAGTCCCACATATCTAAGATGTAGATAGTATTGGAATAACGTGTATATTTATTATACGTCAATAATAGTTAATGTAAACAGTTTAACTTCCCCGTTGGTTTAAGCCATCAACCCCAAGTATCCCTTTGTACTTTCGTCAATTCGGGTTGATCCAGTCACGCGACCCGGCAGTTTGTTTAATATGACCTGATGAAATTGATTACAAAAACCGCCCCAATTTTAGCGCGCCACGAGGTTTAAGAACCGGGGGTTGAAAATAAAATGATAAAAATTTAACCACTCATGCGGGTAACAATTGCTTTTGTAATTTTCTTAAATTGGACTTAAACTGCAAAGGGTGTCATTCATTAATTATTACTATTGCACCCCAAAGGGTTTCATCGCTTTTAGATTGAATAACAATAATTCCCCTTTTGGGAAGAATGTCACCTGCCGTCAGACATTTTTTTTTTTATAAATTGCGTATAAGGGTTTTAGAAGAAAACTTAGAAATCTCCACCAAAAACCGAAAATTAGTTATGGATGCCAAAATAAACAATACATAAAAACCTACCTACCTAAATAATAGCGTTTTTCAAAACCGTCTCTGAATCTTGCAAAAACAGATTTCAATTATACTACTTGACGCCGCAAACTTTGCATCCTCCATTGAGTTGGTGAAGAATAACTAGGAATCTCACAATTATTTTTTTAAAGTTTTTTGCACATATCTCAGTAACTCCTTCAATGGAGATTTCTAAGTTTCTCTCATATGTCTATTCAAAGCTGGCGTTCTTTCACATTATTTGACACTTTCTAAAAGGCTACATAAGATTTTATTATTGCCATATTCTTTATTTAAAACAGTTTACGAATAATACCAACCGATAATGTGAATGAACTTCGTGAGACGTGTTTTATTTATTTGCTTTTTCTTTTTCATTTCCTTTACAATCAAATAACATCAGACCACTCCCCAGAATTATAAAAATCTTCATACAATACAACAGCCAACAATAATTACCATCAAGTAGAAAGACAATGTGTCCGGCATATGTCGCGACACGAAATGTGGGAGTTATTTTTTTTCATTTTCAGAGGTGAGCCTCAATCACGAAGTGTAGGCTTGTAGATATGTCGAACAAAACAGGTTGATTCAATGCCACCATCCAATTACGGATCGTAAAATGGGTATCATATCCCCAGAAGTACACTGTCGTAGGTCTAAATTTGACTGTTTTTAGTTATGAATGTACTTTAACCAAATTTTCAAAAAATAGGAGAAAACTCACGTATATTTGCATTTTTTTTAGCGAAATATAGGTACCACAAACTTTAGTATCCACTGAAATCAATTGATTAAAATATCGATAAGAAAACTGCAGTAACATGATGCTACCGTGATCTTTAAATATTAATTTTATCAGTCAAATTATCAAATATACTAAAAAATACTATGAATTATAATCTCAATATACATTAAATTACGAGCATTAATAAATTTTCGAAACTTTGTTTTTGCTCTCCGGCAAATTGGTCAATTTAAACATCTCACAGTGTATTTCTGGGGGTGCGATTTTATGATCCCAGTAGCTCAATCACAAATAAATTACTATGAAAAATAATACAATATATTGCATTTGCAAAATAGTAAGGAGTATCTAATTAAAAAAAAGAAAATTAAAATATAATTACTATGGCGACTGTTTTTCTTGACATTTGGCTTGCCAACCGCTGGCTAAATGCAATAAATAGCATGATAAATTATAAATAAATAAATAAAAATTGCTCTTTTGAAATACTTTTCATATTTACAACGGTGAACAAAAATATGTAATTGCGCACCAGGATTATACGTCGCGAAACGTAAATATTTTGATATTTAATATTAAGTTTTCACGGATATCCATTGTGATCGCGAATACGATAAACAACCACGGCGAGAAATTGTTATTACACGTATTTACACACAAAATACACAAGACAAATTTTTTTCTCGACCCGCGAGAGCGGTTCAGAATAGCACCCCTGGTTCGTAAGAAAAAAAAATCGTTAGTTCATTGATGGTGTATTTTTTACAGTCTTTATTTAAGAAAAATACGCATGTTAATACTGTAACATTAAAATGTTTTTTTAAAAAACCTAAGTCTATGCGACAACGAATCATATAGTTTCGATCTAAGTTGGTATAAGAGTAAAAACCAAGAATAGCGTATTTTCATATTTTTTATTATTATTGTTGTTGTTATTTTTCAATAAACACAATTTCTTTTTTTTTTCGATATTTTAACAAAAAATAAATTGAAGCTCAAATCCCATCGCATATGCATTTTAATAAAATAAAATAAAACATTTTCGTCCGTCAAAAGGTTTTTTTCTCGTTTTTTTAGAACAAAAAAGTACGACGCTAATGGTACTATTCTTTTTTCGTGGGAGTTCGGATAATTTTTTTACAAAGGTTTAAATGTGTATATTTTGAATTATCCAAAAAACGAGACGTTTCGCGTCTTATGGGACAAACGGCACGTGTGACGTTTTCGCGCCATACTTGTACGCAATGTTTGATAGAGGCGCAGTCGGCGGGCATAACGCGTGACGTTGACGTGACGCCAACTGAGAGACGTTTTGCATGTGCTTATTTTAAGAACCCGATTTAAAAATATTAAAAAAACTGGTTTTGATTCTGATGATAGTTATGTTATTGATTAATCAAAATCTGCTCAGAATAAATATGATATTATGTTTTAAACATTATTACTGACATGTGAAAATACCCTATTGTTAAAGTTAAGATTTAATTTTGGACTGCCCCCTTAACTGCTCCGCCTAAAACACGCGGAACACATTTTTATTTATTTATTTATATATGTTAAGTGAATACGAGCGCGTTGGTGAGCAAGCAAAATAAAAGTTTTAATTTATCACCGTTTTGGGCATTTTTACTGAGAAAGGGTAGGTTATGGATGTTAAAGTAAATTTCTTTATTTTACCAACCAATATTATTTCAATTCTCAGGTTTCAATATTTTATTAGCTTACTGGTCGTCGTAAATGTCAAAAACCAAAACCTTATTAGTAGGGCGTAAAAATATTAAACTTTTTATAATGAAAACACATACAAAATAAATCTTGTGGAATATCATCATCACAGGAAAAACTCAATCTAGCAAATACTCCTCAGTATTGGAGAGTATATCCCTAAGGGCATAACATAATTAAAATTAAGGTATAGTCTCTAAAGATTATACCTTAATTATGTCGAACCTGGTCGTTTCTGGTTTAAGTTGTCCCGGTATAACAGCTGAAATATTTTATGCTATTTGTAATGTTATTTTGGTTAAAAAAAACAGTTATTTTTTTATTCAGATAACAAATTAAAAATACAATATTACAACTATATACATTTTTTTTACATTAATTAAATACATACATTTACATTAACGTTTCCCATTACGTAAAAGAAATAAACAATTCCTGTGTACATAATGGGGAGTGACGTCTTACAATAGTTTATTTTATTTTAATTATGAATATTTTTTGGATAGCATACATAAATTATAAACGATGTTTTTAATCAGTGTTACATAAAGAATAATTATATACGTAACTTTTCACTTCTTTCTTAAATATATTGTATTCCTGGCTGTACTTTTTATTATTTTTGTTAATTTCATTAAAGAAAAATATTCCTCTGTAAGTATAATGATGTTGTGCTGTAGTTGTTTTTAATTTGACCTGTTCTAAGTCGCGTACTTACGTTTTGTGACCTAGAAATAGTACTATTTATTTTGTCTTTATGTATTTGAAGCTAACAATTTTTTTTTATATAACAATTTTACATCAAAATTTTTTTTTTTTTAATAATTGAACAGTGGGAAAAGTTGACGGTTTTTTAAAAATAACTTTTATAATACATTTTTGTATTTTTCAACCGGTAAAATATTTGTTTTAAGAGCACCACTCCATCCGATTATTCCGTACTGTAATATGGATTCGGCTAATGCAAAGATGAAATGAACTTGAATTGTTTTTATTGATTTCAAACTACATTTGTTTACACATACACTAACTTATTATGGTTTTTTAGGCTGAGCCTGTCTTAAGCCATAATAATTAACAGCTAAGATAAAAATACGAAAATAACAAGCTGCAGTAAAATAGTAAATAGGTACGTAGGTACAGAAAAAAATTCTACAAACTTACATAGACGAAAATACTTAAATAATTTTTCTCCTTCTCTGAAAATCCATTTAACGATGCACCCTAACTGAGCTAGGAAAAAAACGAGTATTAAATTTTATCTAGTAATTAATTACCCAACCATATGCTCACGACCTATGGAAGCTACTTAGGTATTAAGTACTTACCCCATCCTTTACGGTAGGTCTTACCTAATTCCTAATAATCTCCCGAGACGGGATGCGATGTATGGCACCCCTTTGTTCTTTTATCTATGGCAAGCATTCTCAAATACCACAAATGACAGCGGTATCTATTTTAAGTTTCTATGACTCGAGTATTTCATGTAATGATGGGAATAATCGAAATATTTAGATAATCGAAATACAAGCATTCGAGACATGCAAGTAATCGAATTCAAACATCGAATCAATCGATTATTTTTGCCGTGAAATGTCAGAAAACGGCAAAAAACAAACATTGCTGAATGTTGGGAAGGGGGGGGGGGGGCGAAACAAATATATGTGTAATAACAAAATACTTCAAAAAAATAATGAGGAAGTTCAGCCCTACGGGAAATTGGGATAAAACATGTTTTATGACGCACGGTAAAAATTAGAGCAATAAATTGTAAATTTCTTGAAAATGTATGAAAGAAATTATTTTAATAAAAACGAACTAATTAGAATGATGCCACTAGTCAAGTCCGATATATTATGTAATATATTTAGAAATGTTATGTTTCTTTTTAACTCTTTGTATTATATGTTTACTAAATTGTTTAGTTTTAATTATTCTATTATTTCATACTATGAACTACATGATTATTGTGCACTGCCGTGATTATTTCTGTAAATTATTATGTGTTTGTAAAAGGTTCTTTGAACCGTTGATGCATAAATAAATAAATAAATATGCTTCCTATTACACTAACTCTAATACGTTACTATTTTATTGAAATAAATAAATTGTCGAAATATCTTTAGGTACTTATAACTATAATATTTCTTAACTCGCAACTTTTCTTATAAGGACATTGTACACATGACATTTTAATTTTAATTATTTATTCCCCTTATACGCAGTTGACTTAATTTGGAATTTCCATATAAACAACTCCGTAGCTATTAACTCGAAATAGTAATTGTATTCGCCAAACTTAATTGATTAATAAATTTACTTGACCTTTATTTTCAGTTGAATGGTGATATTTTCGTTCAAAAATACCATTTGGTGTTAAATTATCGTAGTTGAAATTTTTTATTTTTTATCCCAATATAGTATAAAATAATTATCTGCAACTTGCAATTTATCATCTTCTGATTACATCATAAAATATTACGTAATTTAAAGCCACGTATTTTATTTTAATTTTATTTATTTATATAATAATTGATTATTGTGAGTGTGTAAAATTGATATTTTTATTTGAATCCGCTTTTTGTATTTACAAAATAAAGTAAAAACTTTTATGTAGTTTCCCTCTGTGGGTATATTTATATTATTGCAATTCCCTGACGATACAAATTTGTACTACTATTTTTTGTATATATGGGGTTTTAAAAATAAAAACAATGTAATCAAGTAATAGTTTGTAAAGCTAAAATTAACATGATTCAAAAATAAAAATTTCACAAACTCTACTACGTTCAGGGATCAAAGGATCGAGTCTATTCCTCTTTAGTAATATACCAACAAAATAACTAACACCTTTTCATTTATATTATGTATATCGGATATTTATTGGAATACGAGTATCATGATATTTTTCTTAGAGCCCTAATTTCGAACATGAGCTGTCGAGTTATAAAATGGTGACAAGATGGCATCACTTTCTTTTCCTAAGTGGTTTTGATAATATTATCTATTTCGTCTTACCCGTGGTACAAATAACCAGTTGAATCCATTTACGATTAATTAGATGCTTAGTTAAAAGATAAAATACTGCTCCAAGAATAGGTGCACTTTAATAATAATTCATCTGCATTAATATTGTCCTTGAAATGTCCCATGACATGTCATTTTTTACCAGAGTTCATTTGACGTATCTACCTATGTGTACTATCTAAATTCTTGACTTTATATGATAAATTACGTGGGATATTTGGTTTCTTACCTTGCACTTGATTAATGTGATTTCTACTCCTTTATTATTAGACCTGTTCCATAAATCATCAAGGATACTTAATACTCGACCTGACATTCCTATTTTTAGAGAAACTTCTCTTTTAATGAACAAATGCAAAGAAACAGCTATCGTATTTGGATACGTTTAATTTAAATATTTAATTGAAACATTGATCACTGTTTTGAATAATTCAAATATAAATTTTAAAAGGAGGCAATGAAATAGCTTTGTTCAGCAATGAGAGTAAATAACATTAATAAAAAAACGTTATTCTAAAATTATAGGTTACCATATTGAGTTTTTCTACTGACATTTCTTGGTGGAACTACATTTTAATTATAATAATAAAAATACGTATAAAGTTTTATTACACTTTTATTTACAAATTTTTACCAGTGACCGACATCCTCAGACTGGCGGGAGACTAAACAAATTTCTATGTTATATACAACTGCAAGCAGAAGTTGTAAATCACGATTTTATATATTTATGGAAATAAAAGAGTTTAAATTAAAATAATTAAAGTATAAGGTAATAACAATCGTATGAATTTAAGTTTTGTTTGAATGTATTTAATAAAAACAGTTGTAAATTGCATAATTTTATGAAGTTTTATAATGAATAGATTGCGATGTTTTACGGTTTTAGTTATAAGACCTTTTATAAGTTTGAAGATTTCTAAATAAAATTTCCAATAATTTATTAGACGTTTAGGTATGTGTTGAGAAATTTCTAAATTATTACGACTGTTGTAAAATGTAAGGCAAATTGAATTTTAAAATGTTGCGTATTAGATAAAAATTACAATTACTGTGAAATAAGTTAGACGAAGTAACTTATTTTACTCATTTTTATGTAATGCTAGAAATATTTTATTTGACACATTTTGACTTATCTTTTTTTAGCGAAACTGACCCATTTTGCAATGGTAATATTTTTTTTTATTTATCCGTAAAATACGAAATTAATAATTGTTATTACGATTCATTAATTATTTAGTATCATAAAAGATAAAATACGAATATTTCTATGTGCATGTTTTCTTATATTCCGTATATTTATTTGAATTGAACCCTTCCTTAGGCCCCTACGTTGGGTATCTAGATCTAGGGTCCCCCAGATGGTGTATTTTTTCCAATGACTTTTTTGTTGATCATCACATTGATTTCATTTCTGCGTAATCCTACTCAATAATGTTAAGAACGCATCAAAATTATAAAAATATTATTTTGCCGAATTCTTTCAATATTCGCATTTATATTTGCTTCCCCGGGCAAACAGCAAACATAACAATTTATGGCCTTTACAGTTTAATATTCTTTGATATGTTGGTCAGTTTGCACGTGTTTTTTGGCTATTTGGTGGTTTTTTTCTAGTCATAACCGCAAAAATCCGGATTTCGCGCTTTACATTTTATACGCATTCTTCCTCCCAACTTCCTGCTGTACCTCTATGCTAACGGGTGACGTGACATTAGATCAGTGCTGTTTAAAGTGTTACAGTGAGAGCAGCGCGATGTCATTCAGCAACTTCTTGCAACAGTATTTAATGAAAAAATGTATGAATTTCGCAGAAAACTCGAAACATTATGGAACAGTTTTATAAACACTACCAGGGCTGGTATTCCGAACGCGTTTACAGTGCGCTATAATGCGTATTTAGTATGTAAAAACGCGCTATACCACGCTATAATTTCGTTCGGAATACCAGCCCAGGACAATCGTAACGACTTTTTTTAAAGTCGTATTTATCGTATTAAAGCTGGGGTATTCCTGGTACCCCCTCGGGAATTCGCGGACTTTTCTCACGTTCAGGCTCGGAAAGTTTAAAAATTGTTTTTTAAAAAAACATTTTTACTCTATTGTTTATAAAAGTAATACGTGGTTTTTTTATATCGTTAATTAAATAAAAATAAGTTGACATTGCGTATTGGTGTCCTCATTGATAACTTGCACCACATAATTATGAATGTTATTTTCTTGCTTTTAATTCCCGAATTTTGTGCTCAACGATATAAATAAATATTTTCGAATCTTTGATTGGTTCTTATTGTTATTGTCATCGTTACAGGCTACTCGTGGGGGCGCCTTTGGACCAGAACAGGCAACCGGGGACCAACAAATCCGGAGCCTTGTGGAAGTGTCCTATGACCACGCTTCTAAATGACTGCGAGCAGGTTGTGACTGATGGAAAACGCTGTGAGTTTCAATCTAAATAAATAAACGACAAAAACAGCCCATGAAACAATAGTTCAAAGAAAAGCAAATGTCACACCGATAAAAATAACACACTTTAGCAAATTCACACGCGTGTGTTGGTACTTGGTACTGAAATACAACAAAAAGTATTCGTACACTACAAATTTAGTTGATTTTTTTTAGTTTAGCACTTCACTTTCGAAATATTTTTCTTGCTGTAGGTACCGATTTTCGTTTGAAGGAAAAAACGTCACTGAATTCAATGAATCATTCATTGACCATAAAATTACATTGAAAAAACGTACATACGTATATACATAGATACTAGTTTTCGATTTATACTATAGATGTTTCATAGATTTAATTAGTGCTGTGCCGTTTCTACACGGTTTCGATTTGATAAAGTAAATCGATTTGTTTTATTTTAACATTTGCAAATTACATACATTCCGGCGATAATAGTGACTATTAACCATTATAGTATACCACAGTACGGCTTATTTTTCAACTATAAAAGTTAAGACATGCGTTTTTACAAACATAATTTTAGAATTTAAAATAAAAATTTCACAACTTCATTTTATTTCTAATGTTATTTCCATTATATTTTATTGAAAATGAAGATACATGTTTTTTAAAAATAACTTTATATTTGTTGATTTTTATCGCCGGGGTTACGAAATATGTTTTTTTTTGCCCAGAGTCAAAATTTTTCAAAATGCCACTGTGTTGAATCGAGTTATTGAAATACAATATGAACATACAATTCTGGATTCGTATTGTATTTTATTTCATATTAATCTGGATCAACTACAGGATAAAAGTATTGTTTTTATTATTAAGTTTAATAATTTGTAATAATCTGGTATATGGTGCATTTCAGAAATCACATAGAAATGTTTGGCATGAGACGATATCATGTTTGTACATCTCTAATAAAAACATTACCGAACTTAATTTGAATTTTGATTTTCATACATCGTTCATTGGCCTTCAGTTTGTATGCAACTGTTATTGTCTAAGAAAAGAATCAAAAGAAATGTGTTATGATTCCCATATTTTCTTAATATAAGTAGCGGGATGTTTGTTTGTTGGGTTTGTCAAAATAATGGTGCAAGATGCTCTGCTGAAGTATTGTTTTGTGAAAGAAGTGTTGAACGGGTTATTGGTTTACGTTTTTTTCATTTATAAATGAGTGCTATAGATACATACTATTGCTTTTGACTTATAATTATTAGGACTACAGTATAAATTTAATAATGTGTGCTAAGATTGATATATTATCAACAAGTACTGCCTTCAACCAAGTTAACATTATGTATAAATTAGATTTAAAAAATACTAAATGGGTACTTTTTAACTCACGATACAATTCGACATGTATCGAAAATATTAGCCAATCGTAGTAAAATTAAAAAAGAGGAATAAAGGAGTTTATAAGATTAACAAATAGATAAACAAGCGATTAATATCCAATTATCGATTAGGTAAATATTCGGTAGTATAATTTATTTAAACAATCTTATAAATTCCTACTGACATTAGTATGATGATTAGTAATTATTTTACCTTCACATTAGACATGCCAAATAAATCACTTAGGAATAATGTTATTTGTATGTTAATATGCTTAGTTTACTTTTCAGAATACCTCTTCTAGTAATAAAATTGCTTTTAGAATTATAGATTTGCTTCGGCGAAATGATGGTGTGTGTTAATTGTGCGGATTCACCAAAATACAAACATTTCGCTGATTGAGTAATAATTAATGAACACTGTGATTATTTTTTTCAAATTGTTTCAACTTGATTAATTTTTGTCGGTGGCGCCGCCGTGAAGCGAAGCTAATTGGCGGCCAGTATGACAACTGTAAGTGGTGGTCTCCCATCTGTCATATCTTGTTACTTTTTAAAACTTTTTATTCTTAATACTCTTAAAATATATTAACCAAATCTTTCACTCTTTTATCATCTACTTACTATCCAATCCTTCGGAGCTGCTGTTTTGAAATTAAGTATTGCGGCGAATATCATTTTTGGTCAATCAGTTTTCAACGAACAAACCAAAAATACAAATTCAACCAACTGTTGGTATTGAGTTTTTAATTTGCTCATGCCTATATAAATAAAATCATCTTATTTGTTTAGGTACGAAAATATTCATCTTTAAAAAACGTTATGTCCAGAAATGAAATTCGCCAAAGAAAGATTTCGCCATAATATCCAAGAGCTTTTGATAGCATGTTGGGCATTTGCATGATATTTTGCTTACGGTTTACGCTTTTGTGCATGTTTTTTTACAAATACTTTTAAATGCATGTTAGTTTAAACTTAGAACCACATACATATTCGCATATATTATTTTGATTTGGGATTTAAACATGAAAAATGCTTCAGGTAAATATTATAAATCCCACTTTTGTACATTATTCACAATAATTAAATATTTACTTCTACTTACGTTTTAAATTACCAAAATTATTAAATGAATTATTATTTACGCAGGTATAAATGAATGCCACACGGTAAAATGTATGGCAAAACACTTCCAAGGTAACGCGCCATTAAATTAAAATTATTTGAAAATATATATACATATATATATATATAAAATGATAAAATGTATGGATACTTCTACGCTTATAAACTATGTTAGATGAAGTACAAACGAGTTTAATTTAATGTTTTAATACCTACCTACGTACATTTATGGGATTTTTAATGTAAAATTTGTAGGTTATAAACGTTTATATCTACATATTATAAAAAATAACATTCTCACAGATGAGATACCTATTGGTAAAATACAAACATCTAGAAAAATCAAAACCATTCTAGGTTTTTATTACCATTAATGGAATGTCCCATTTCCATGCAAAACGCAAAATCAATTTGCAAAATTAGAAGTTTTCTCAAAATTTTTATTTAAATATCGAGGGGAAAAGTTACAAAATCTTCGTTTCCGTCACTGACTGGCGCCATTTTGATCAACTTGGACTAATGACGTCTTAAAATTCAACACAGAAAGCTATTTTGATTGAATTATTTTTAACCGAAATTATTTAAACTCGTTCGCGCTGACCTTTATTATCTACTCGTGTAAGTACTCACAAATTATTCCGTATTTGGTGAGCGAATAAAAGTTACATTATGCTTCATAACATCGGTATATTATTATGGACTCGCATCTCGTCATTTTTATCTTACATTAATCTTCAGTAATTCCCCTCTGATCGTAAGTTGACGATTACATTCACTTCTAAAGCTACTTAGCCTTATAAGAAATGTTTTTCAGTTTATTAACATAATAATTAATGATTCAAGGCTGTCTCCAAATAAAGTAACGTGAAAAATACGTTTATTTTTTGTTAATTTATAACAAAATATTTTCCTATTACACTGCATATAGGATGCTATACTTTAATGTCTTACTGTATTCATGTTTCTATAATATTTAGGCTGTATAATCGATATGAAATATCTAACCAGTCCGTCAATTTCAAAATTACAGTTATAATTGTGTTTACAATCATTATAGTAACGTTGTTTCCTTTTTGAGACAACAAAAGAAAATAAAAAGGAATACAAATATTTTTATCGTAGTTGTAATGATGCGGATGCGAGTTATTTGTTAGTTTATTCAAGGCATTTAAAATCAAATCATTATGTCCGACGAGCCTAACAATAGCTCAAAAAACTGCGTCCCATCCCTATTGCTTTACAAAATATGTTGCCATAGTTGAAAAATCTTGTTACAATAATTCGGCTCCAGTAATTATTGAAATTTGGGAAATTAATGTTCCTAACATTACAAAAAAAAACTGACCAGCTAAAAAAATCACACTTCAAATATTATTTGATATTAGAATTTATCGAAACATTCTACATAACTAACACTAATTAAAATGTTGCAATGGTTTTGGTCTTGTTAGAACTTATATTAATTTTACAGACGTACATATTTTAGCGATTAAAACATAACAGGAATAGTAACAACATTAATAGAACCAGAATAAAAAATAATCTGAATAATATCCGTAGATTCGTTGCCGAGTAAGTATTGTTTATCGCCATCTTGGAGGAGGGGTAGCGAAAAGTAATATAACAGAATCTTATAAAATAACTCAATGTATCTAATAATGTAATCGATGTTGAAATGGCGCCAAGGTAACCTTATAATCCGATTAATTTATATTCAATTAGCAGCAACGTAACCTTATTAATTCACCTCACATTTCTTCACCTTACAAATTTAATGAGGTTCACTTAGCCTGTCGAATATTTCTTCTAACCGTTATTTTCCGAAATCGTGTAATTTTGCCACGAATACCTTATCATTTAATCACTTCCTTAACACGCTATTGATTGGGACCACTTCGTCGAAGTCTATGCTTATTGATAAAATGACTCCAACGCCAACATGTTTTCAATAATGCAAATTTAAGTATTAAAAATCTAGCAAGGTGTATCTTCAGTAAAGGACTTAAGTGAATATTTTACCGCAGGTGATATGATAAAGTTATATTTATGTTAATTAATTCAGAGTGATTTGCTTTTTTCGTGTGATTTTTTGTGACATTGATCTAACAAGGATTTTTCTTCGTGCTTTTTTTATATTCTGCTGTGTGAATTTTGTTTTGATGTTTAAGCGATTATTTCATTTTTTAATGTACTTACGTTTTTTAATATAAATAGAATGATAAAAAAAGCTGGAGATCAAATTCATCTAACGGAAGTTTTATAAAGCCTCTAAAAATTTTATCAATGTTACTTGAAACTTCGATAATAATTTTAAAATTTTAGATTCTTTACAAAAAAATTAAATCATATTTAACGTTTTAATTTTGGCTAAACGTAATTTTCTGACACTCGATGTATTATATTTATAGCCTAAATTAATTTATGTTGAATAAAATGCAAAGAGTTAATCTCGTTTTCGAGGCAAAAGAGTGAGAATGTCCTCTGTTTTTTTCAGCATGGGTTTATATCTCAATCAGAAAGGAGTGATTTGTCAGTTTGTCAATGAACTGTGTTGACACTGTGTCAATATTTGAAACGTGATTTTAATAAGTGGGCAATAAAGAACATCAGTATCTTGTAGCGTTAGTAACTCTAATCGGAGGGTTTCGAGTAATGAATGATATTGGCACCGATTCATTTCATTATTTATCTGTGGAACGGGTTCGATGCCCGCTCGACCCGCGAATCAAATTGTTATTTATGCCGGACATCGGACGTAACCGTTTTACAATATCGAAAATATTTACATTAGCCCTCTGCGCCGATTCTATTTTCTCCAACCTTGATCTAGGTACGTATAGCCATAGCCTAACCGCAGTAAAGGCCGAATCACATGGATCAGAATTCTGAAAACAATTCCGAGCAAGAAATCTTGTACCTAATTTCGCAAATGCTATTTCAACGTATTACATGGTTTATTTTCTTACTCAAAATCTGTCTGTGGCGATGCGTAATAAATAATACGCAATAAATACGCGTTGTGCGCACACTACTCGGGGGTACATGCGCGCAGATTCTGAATAAAAATAAAAAAAAATCTCATATTTGAAAATGGATAGACTCTTACTAGATCCCCCCATGTTTAAAATGTGATGGCCACCTTCTTTTCTATTTTTACCTAGAATTTGATGCACGCGCAGGATCCGAATAAAAAAACGGAATCAAAATAAGGACGTATTTTAAAATTGAGCATTTGCTTACAAAATATTAACCAATTTGTATAATTACACGGCACAATATTTTATGATCCATGTGAGAAAAAAAAGGGTTTTTACTTTTGAAAAATTAATTTAAATAAATTATGTGTGAAGTTTTTAAAATTCATATTACCTACTGGTATTTGTTTTTCTTCAATAACTTATCACTACGTTTGTTTATATGGTAGGTATCCATTTTTTTGTTATTAGGCAAATATTTTTTTGACAGGAAGCTTTTTAGAAAAAAAAATACAATCAAATTCTACATAACAAAGCAATAAACATACTACTTAAAATCAACAAAAATGAATATTAAAATTTAAAAAGAATGAATGCATAGAAGAAAATTGGCTTTGTCACAGTAAAACAACAAATAAAATAAAATGCAATTTTAAAACAATTAAGGGTCTAAATTTAACAGCTCCATGAATACAATAATCTAGAGATAGAAAAAAATTAGATTACCGGTGAGAAGAAGGGTGTTAAAAAATAAGTTATACGAAAAAAAAGACATAGAAAGGTTTAAAGTATTCAAAAATATACTTATATTAATAAATCAAGGACGTAAGAGATGTAATTAATATTCACATAAGTTTTTAAGACATTATGAACTAATTCAATAAAGTTCAGTCAAAGTATATTTAAATTTGGCGAGGTATCCAAAATAAAACATTTTATTGGATTTGATTCTACTTTTATTTTATAATAATATATGTGACGCGTTTCGTCTTGTAAAGACATTATATTACTATAACATATTCTTTCAAGGCAAAGAATAAAACAGCAGATAATATTTTCGAATAAAATTTGATTTACAACACTCTTCTAAGAATGTAGTGTGGTGCCTATATATAAATAAAACAAAGTCATTGTTTTTATTAATGTTTTATGATTACCGATATCAGTAGAGAGGTCTTTGAATGAGACATCTCTATATTTATTAAATAATATAAACACAAGTTACTATCAGTCACACAGACAATGCATTTCATTGTACGGAATTTATCAATGAGATGTACATTAATTTGTTGGGAAAATAACCCCCTTTAAATATTATCAATATTCAACATATTTAATTTTAGATTCTTGCATAATACAGTATGAATTATTTGTAAGAAGTTTCAGGTTAATTAATGCAGATTCTTTTTTACATAAAAAAAACAATATTGCATCTCATGAATTTTTCTAGTAAGTTTACGACTTATAAGAGATTTGTCAAGCGTAGATGAGCTAATACTATTTATGGTAAAAAGTATATTTTTCTGTTCCTGTCAAACAGATCGCAAGATCTATAGAAAGAAGAAGAAGGCAAAACATGTTACACGTTATGCAACTAGAAAACTTTTTTCTCAAGTAATAATTAAAACCAAATGGAATTCAAAATAATAATGATTAATGATTATTCACTGGAATCGTTATAGGTATTTGTATAACACAATTTTTTAAACTAAATTTAAAGCACTGTAATTATTATATCTTGATTTTTATTAGCCAAATACACAAAACTGCAATACAATCGATTGTAAAATATAAAGGTTTTTGTGCATGGCATTTTCAGGATTTATTTTATTTTAGGAGCATTGTGAATATTCTGCAGACGTAATGCATCCAATCTAGATTTCATCACGAGGTTCAGATGTACTTTATTCCATTACAATCATCATCTATTTTAGTCACCAGATGTTGTGGAACCTGTTCAATTATTTTTAGTATCACCTGCACCCAAAATACACACCGAGAGAAATGCATAAAATACTTTGCAAAGAGTTTTAATTACTAATTTTCTAATATGATTTAATTCAACTGACGAGTTGGTTTGGTTCAAAATGCTCAAAATTTGCTAAATAATTATCATAACGCTGTTAATCATAATGCATTAACAATATTTTAGTTTATTTAACTTCCAATTTGTCAAAATACTTCCATGCAAGCTTTGTAATTGTCAATTATGACCTAATATCGATCGTGCAAGGCCACGATTCTGGCCAAAGCGGTTTCATTATTTCAAATATGTTTTAAATCAACTTCACAGGTTTAATGCACATTTTAGCAAAAGGATTTGAACCGCAAATGTCTATCGACTTAAATCCTTTTGCCAGAATGTGTATACGATCTGTGCAATTGGTTTAAAACACATTTGGAATAATGCAACTGCTTTTGCCATTAGTAAATCCTGATTAAATCCATTAAGTGTTGAACTCGGTATTTATGTGCCTACAAATATTTGGGCATATTCAAAATACTGTTTGTATAAATAACACTTTAAAAATTGACTCTGTCTCTCTCGGTGTTACACATTGTGTATACCATTTGCTGCATCGCTGTACACTTAGGTTAAGTCACACTTTCTATTTTATTTTGTACTATAATACATTTAAATATTCAATGTTTTAGCTCTTAATTGTTTAGTAAATATTCACAAGGGGAATATAATAACCAAGGGGGCTGAGACAACATTAATGTTTGTAAATAATATTTGAAAATGCTTGCTTTAATTTACTTTGAGAAACAGCAAAATCAAATTATTTGAAAGAAAATTTACCTATTATTTCTTCTAGGCACTTGCCAGTGTCATGTAGATAAATAAAATAAAATATTTGGGGTTAGATTAACACTTTAAAAATATCTTTAAAATTGAATACAAAATTGCAAACATTCCTTTTCATTTTTTAATGGCACATGTGCAAATAATTTCTTCATCAATAGTTTCATAACTATGATCTCATTGTTTTCCAATGCAAATATTCTGATAAATGTTTACTGAAAATATAGCCATCGATTCTGATGACCTGAGGACTCCTGGAGCTGATGAAATTAAGGATGGACAATGGCTCGGTGTGTCTGTTAGAAGCCAAGGCTCTGGAGGGAAAGTCGTTGTCTGTGCACACAGGTAAACTATTTAATTTCTTTGAAAAAATTAAAATAAATATTTAAAAAAAAAAAAAAATAGTTATCTGAGCACGACATGAATATAAATATCATAGTTTTAACGGTGAAAAGACCTAAGTGAAAAATGTACAGTGTAATAAACTTTTACACAACTTGTGATTTTGAAGTTTGTAGTGTAGCCAGTTATGAATTATTTCCTTTAGATTTTGTTAATTTATCTAAATAAATCTTAGTACCTACTGAGATAGAGAGACATATTTCTTTTTAACTATTAAACTTAAAAGTTATTTTCCTTAAAATTGCATAAAATGGCAGCCGGTGGTAAAATGGATAAGACGCTCGCCTCAAATACGGAAGGTCCCGAGTTTGATTCGCGCCGAAATTACAAAATAGGAATTTTCTTAAGCCCTGTGTGTTCTGTATTGTAATTCACCACTGTCATTGGGCCTCTTGACCCGTTGTGGCGCAACAAAAACAAAAACTGATGTTAGTTCTTTTAAATTTTTTTTAACCGAATTTCATGTAATACCTTCACTAACCTAATTTAAAGTTAGTTTTACAATGTCCTTGAGTGCTTATTAACCACTTTTCTTAAATTAAGTAGAACCATAACAATTTACACAATAATTCAACAAGTGCCTGAGAATAAAATGTATCTACTTGATGTGGGTAACACTTCATGACATGTAACGTAAAATATCTGAACACAATCGACAAACTGGTTTTTAAAATATCAGGAAAATCAGTTCAAAACATATTTCACATACAAATGTTAGTTAACCTTTAATAATTTATATTTATTTATTAACATGACACGAGTCAAGCGAAACCCGCCTTTTTTTTCCAAGTTTTCTCTTTGTATGTGAGAATTTGAACACAGAAAGTTTTTTCACACTCTCCAAGGTAGAGTGAAATCAGTGAAATATCATTAATCTTATACTTAACTGTCCACATACGATGGTTCATAGGGCACTGCATTGGTACGTCAAATGCGGCGTATATAGATCATCTGTTTCACAAAGGTAAGGTGAGCCTTACGCTTCAGGTGCCAGTCCAGGAACATGAAACGTTGCAGATTAGAACCGCCTTTTTAATCAATACTTCATGTGAACCTTCCTTGCCAACCACTACACCACAAGGCGGACTTATCCCCACTCGATTTCCTTATTCAGGATTTTTACACTCGTCTAGGATTCTAGTTCTATTTCACACACAGAATTGTATTCTTGATTCACCCTGACACATAATTGATCATATTAAAAAAAAAATTTTTTTTTACATTAAACGCCCATAGGGCTTTTACAATACAAATTTGCTTATATAAAACATAAAACAATAAAGTCTATAAACAAAAAAAGGTAGCAGTTATACGAGTACAGAGGTTAAGAATTATTTTTGATTTTTTTTAAATTAAAGAATTATTTGCATTCCTATAATTTATGCAAATATTTAATTTTGAGGGCCATTTTCAACGAGTTGTAAATAACTCACTATTAGAAAATGGGAATTAAGTTAGGGTAGAGTGGGATTCGAAGAGTGAGTGCCGGGAACAGGGTGAACAGTACACTGAAATCTACTTTTTTAAAATTTATTTGGAAGTTCAACAAGAATACATAAAATACATACATTTTTTAAGTAAGCATAACTAACGTTCTTTACATATATTCTCAATTATAGAACTCCACCATCTTTCATAAATTATATAAAATAAGAGTGTAAAATCAATTTAAGTAATAATAAAGATTAAGTTTAGAGAAAGGTAAAAATAAAGAAAGATTTTTTTTAAAGAAAAGAAGAGAGAAATTAAAAACATATAAGATATAATAAAATAGACTAAAATTAATTTACATACTTTGGCAAACAAATGTTTATCTAGGAAAACAACAGCCACAACTTATGTAAACACTTAATATATTAAAAAAATGTAGGTGCTTACTTATCTAATGTTAATTAATATTTGTATTTGATGACTTAATGCCATACAGTGACTTACCTTACCACTTGAAAAATTACACTGGAGACAATCAGCCTGAAAAAGCATATGATGACTACACTAATGTTTCTTAAATAACAACCATAATGGGTTTTTAAAAATATAAAATAAATAAAAAGTACAAAAGTTGTATTCATTTATCGACTTATTAATGTCTGCCGGTTTCGAGGCGTACCTTTCTCTTCATTAAAACTCTTAATTAACATGTAAATACTAAAACATACCGTCACCTGCACCATCACCACA
The DNA here is from genome assembly GCF_059751315.1 of Micrasema longulum. NCBI lineage: Eukaryota > Metazoa > Arthropoda > Insecta > Trichoptera > Brachycentridae > Micrasema > Micrasema longulum. The sequence continues at coordinate 703,891 of NW_028277535.1, read as the reverse complement.
GCGTAAAAAGTATTTATGAAGATATTTCATAACATTGTTGACTACTTTCAGGTATATAAGAAAAACTGGAGAGTCCCAGTTCGGTCAAGGACTGTGCTATACTTTGGATAATGAACTGAACTACGATAATAATTGGGAACCATGCAAAGGCCGTCCTATAAACAGGTTTGTTACACATATAAAATTTAATGTATCGTCAGTATACTGATATGACCCTCTAAATGCATTATTTCCTATTTTGAGAAAACTCTATTTAAACGTTTGACTTGGCTCGTCTTTTCCCGTCTTCCTTATTCATATTTTGGACATGATCATCATCATAATCATAAGCTAAACAGCTCTGGGTGGGCCTAGGCTGTATCCAGGAGAATCCTCCACTCTCCCGGTTTGCTGCCCTTCCGTATCCGCACTGATGCAGTCCATCCACCCGTTTTGGGCCTTCCTGGTCTTTGTCGTCCTTGTGGCTCAGAGAGTTAGGCGTTTTATGGGGTTTTCGTCATCCATTCTAATTATATGGCCAGCCAACCTCAAGCGCTTGAAAAAAAAATGTATTTTTTATTGTCAGTTTTACTATTAATTTAAATGGTGTCATAATTATGATTTTTTTGTCTTTGTTTAGAGAGCACGAAGAGTTTGGCTACTGTCAAGCTGGTACCAGCAGCTCTCTTCTGGAAGATGGTACCATGATCCTTGGAAGTCCAGGTCCATACACTTGGAGAGGAACTGTCTTCGTCATGGATACCATCGACGAATTTCTTAAGAGAGACAAAATTGTTTACTTAGGACCTCTCTTGAAGGAAACCAGTCCTGTAGATAAATACAGCTATTTAGGTATGGAAAATTAGCCTCTTGTCTTACTACGTACTACTTACTACAACTTTAAATTATTTGCTATTTTTAATTTCCTATTTTTAGATAGGTATTTTACGTTACCTAAAATGTGTCGTTTTAAAACATAAATCAAGATATAAAGAAATGTAACGATAAGAAAAGATGGAAAAATACAATTTAAAAAACTTTTTAGAATGATTACAATTAACAAAAGAAACAAAAATACCTGTCAGAATAAACCTTTATATTTATTAAATCAACATCGGTTTCATGTTTGTAAAATATTTTTATAAGCAGTGATTATTATATTTTGGCGTACAGAATTGGTGTTCAAAATGTAGTGCTCTAAGCATGCTACTACATAAAATGTTTGATTCCTCAATATTCTTTTTGTGGCCAGATTTTAATTCAACGCAAGTCACTAAATGATAACTTTACAGAAGACAATAAAAACTCCATAAATCAGTTATTTCGTATGAACTTTTAGTGGTATTTCTTTTACTAAATATTTTGTTTTTAAGGTATACATGATTTTTAAGTATTTTACCCTCAGCGGTATAATGCCATAGAGCCCATACGGACGAAAAATCATTCTAGGATTATCAATCACAAAGTAAGCTATAGTTTACAGCAAAACAATAGGCTGTAGGTAATTAGTTCGAGAATCGCAAGCGCAGCAGTGAAACCGTCCGTCACACGTCTGTTGTTAAACCAAAAACACTTTTGTTCTATGCAATTGAGCAAAACGGCATCTCTACTGCTGTAGCGCATTATTATTCTGAGGTTTGATCCAAACATATGTAAACTACTGTACTTCTGACCAACTATTGACTTACGCTGTATCCCAAGAAATGTACGGCTTTTTTGAGATGTGCGTTTTTCGAAAAATGAAATGAAATTTAAATCTTTTCTGTCAACAATCTTCATTCAAATGACAGAAATAAATGCTATTTTGTACGATGAAAAATATTCAATCATAATGTCAAATACACAAGAAAAAAAAAAGAGTAACGTTGTATTCAAATGAAGGCGACGTTTTTTGTTTTCAATTGTATTATTTTAAAGTATTGATCTGTACATCATCAGAAAAATATTTAAATGTATTATTATACATGTCAATATTGTCAACAATGATTTATTAACTATCAATATGGTATGTTACGAATAAATGTGCATAATCTCATAAAAAAATGTATGTTTTTAGGAATGTCTGTGACTGGAGGGAAATACTTCGGTCCAAATATGTCATTTGCAGCTGGTGCCCCTCGGGCTGAGGGAACGGGGCAAGTTGTTATATTCTCCAAGAACTCATACTCTCCGTGGAATCCTATTAATGTATCTCTTATTATCAGTGGAGAGCAGTTTGCTTCCAATTTCGGATATGAACTTGCAACAGCTGATTTAAATGGAGACGGGTAAGTACAAGACAGGATAAAATTATAATTCTGACTTTTTAAAATATTTGAAAAAGGGGATAACTCGCTAAGCCTCTATTTTTGAGGGTTGTCAGCAGGTGGGAAAGTAAGGATTTGGAAGGATGTTATGAAAAATAAACCACAATACTCGGACCATTTTTTTTTCTTGTAATTCATGGAAATCGAACTCGCGACGCCATTTTCACAATTATCCATCTGACCATCTGCGCCACAGTGCCTGTCTAACTATTGCACTATCTAACTTTGTGATTTTTTGCACTTGCGAAGAAAAATCTTTATTTTGTACTAGTAGGCAAATTAATTATGTTCAATCAATCAATGTCCCGGTAAGTAACGAATTCACTTCTCTCTTTTCCTCAATCCATTGAAGTACATATTATATACTTCTGGATTATCTTCTGCACAAAAGTATCAAGGCTACTAGAATATAGAGAGTTACTTCAGGCAGTTTTTCTTTGTATGTGGGTACCACCAAGGAGATTTGAGTCGTCAGATGCGGTGTGCGGTATGTGGTAGGCAAGCTATCCTAGTTACTAACCATAACTAAATTGAGTTACATGATCGCCTTCTGGGGAACTGGCAACAAGACAGACATAACAAGAATACAAAGACAACAAAATAAAATTCTTAAACTAACATACAACCTACCCTACCTGACCTCTACGACTGAACTGTACAAACAACACACCAGTTTGACATAAACTACTTGACTAAAATTGAGACCTTAAAAATTGTGCACAAAATAACACTTGGAAACATACAAGACGACGACATAATATTAGTCAAAAATGCTGACATATACAAATATAACACCAGACAACAACAACACTATCATATTAAAAAAGCAAAGACAAACACAGGACAGTCAAAAATACTACATAATGGACTTAAACACTACAACGACCTACCTTACTACTTGAAAACTTTTACTGGAGACAAATTTAAAATCAATCTGAAAAAGCACATGATGACTGAACTAACTAGACTAGACGAGACATAAAATGACTAGACAATATTAAATTTCTAATGTAACCCTAACGGGTTTTTTAAAATTGTAAATAAATGAAAAAAATAAAAAAAACTATTTAGCTATTTTCACACTATTATGTCTTATGGCATTTAGACCCCACAGGTCAGGCAGTCGATATTTCCGCTGTTTTTGTTTTGCAAAAGAGGGCAGTGCAAGGTATTTACAACATACATTTTCTCGATTCTTTAAGAAATCTTTTTAAAGAAATAAACATTATGACTGTATATAGTCAGTATATTTATGAGAATATTATGTATGTGCGTAAAAATATATCTCTCTTTAAAAGAAATAGCGACAAACATAATCACAATACTAGAAGTAAAGACAAATTGGTAATCCTGAAATTAAAGCTCAGTAAGGTAAGCATATCGTTTGTGGGGCACTGCGCACTGCGTACGCTTCTACAATAGAATACCCGATAATGTCCTAATTATGACGGACAATAAATTCAAATTTTTATAAAAAGCGTACTTCTAAAAAAGGCATATTATGGACTTAATGAGTACATGGAAGATAGCAGTATATGGCACTGACAATATTATTTTGTTTGTGTTAGTTCATTTGATTACTTTTGGAATGTGTAGTTATTTATTGAAACCCGACTATCTCCTTGTGTTGTTTTGTTTATTCATTTATATATTGACTTTCAATAAGCGTGTAAATTATACCTACATTTAAGAAAAATTAAATAATATGTATGTAGGTACTGCTTAATTTTAAATTATTGCTGGCAACACTGTTTGGAAAAAAATATTCAAAAAACGAATCCCAAAATCTTATTTTTACTTGTGTAAATTCATCAATCATGATATCATGGGTATTCTGTGAAAAAGCACTAAGTCAAAATTACTACTTATGCGATAATTGAAGTTCAAAGTTTGTAACGAAATATTTTTTTTATACTAAATATTACTAAGCCAACTTGAAAAAATGATAAATTGATCTATTTACTACATTTTATTCAATGGTTTAATAAATAATAACTGAACTTTCAGAACATTTTTTTCAAAATAATAGTGGATTGACATGACTTAGTGCATTTTCGCTGATACATAATAGCACAGTAAAGAATTCAAATTAAAGTGACATTGTACCTACTACTGTCACTTTGAGAGAAATGTTTTTTTTTAATTAAAAAGTTATGTAATCATTTTATCTAATGTACAGTACCTATTACATTAGGTAAAATAATAATTAATTAGTAAAAAGAGAAAAGAAAGGAAATAATAATTGCCACGTTTGCCCCTGAGTGAAACATGTAGACATCACTTACTAGACATCCCCAGGATATCATGTCGCCGACCAACAATCTCACATTTTTTCAAGTCAGTACAGCTCCATAAGCTCCGCTGAATATATCCGAAATATTATTATTGATGGGGCCATCAATGTCCCTTGCCCCTTGGTGCTTTTCCCCTGAACGGATTTATGTTACCTTGACAACAGAAAATATCTCGACTTGTAGTGTAGATAGGACTTAGTGTGTTTTTGCAGATTGTAGAGTATTTTTTTTAACAGCAAAATCATTAAGTCAAAACAGAAAAATTTTGACTTAGTGCTTTTTCGCAGAACACCCACGATATATTCATTTTATGTCTTCAATATAATTACTAAAGTTTGTGTCTTATTCATGTTTCCTTTTCAGTATACCTGATTTGGTCATTAGCGCCCCATTTCATTTTGGACGCGAGTCTGGTGGAGCAGTCTACGTTTACATCAACAAAAACTATGGGTTTGATTCTGGCTACAACTTGAAACTGACTGGAAAACCAGAATCCCGGTTTGGATTTGCTCTGGCGAACGCGGGAGATTTAAATAAAGATGGGTGCGATGATCTTGCCATCGGTAGCCCGTATGACGGTTATGGAGTAGTGTTTATTTATCTCGGAAACAGACAGAAGGGGCTTGATAATCAACCAAAGCAAATTATCACCGCAGAGATGTTGCCGATGACTTTGAAGACATTCGGATATTCCTTATCTGGAGGAACTGATCTTGATGGAAATGGATACCCCGATCTTCTTGTAGGAGCTTATGAAGATGTAAGTGAAAGATTAGATCTATTATTTTATATAAGTAATTTTGTTATTATAATTATTGACCAAAATATTAAAATTTTGGGAGTATATTTGTACTGTAAATAACTAATCTAGAAAATAGAAACCAAATTATAGTAAAACAGGGCTCAAATCATTAGTCTTCGATACTGATACAATATCATCACCATTCATCATTTTCTTCTGGTGCACAGTTTTTGTCCGTCTCACGGTGTAGTGGGCAGTGCATTTGCCTGCCACGCAAGAGGTCTCGTGTTCGATTCCATGAAATATTTATTTTAAAAAAAAATTGTTTTTACACTGGAATATTTCATAGTCCCTGGACTAGCACCTGAAGCGTAAGACTGATCATCTTACCTTCATGTAACAAAAATGACCAAGATACGCTGTGGTTGGTGTACCAATGCAGTGCCCTATGCACCATTATGTGCGGAAAGGGGAATGAGGATGATGAGGCATAGTAAACTGCATTGGAACATAAAATGCGGCATATTTCTATTACCTGTTACATGAAGAAGATATACAACTGCCTTTATCTGGCTAAGCGCTAAAAGCGCGTTAACGCGCTCTCCGTTTCCATGCTCAGAGGACCAGCCATACAAAAAAAGCGCATAAAGACGTGTGCCTTTTTACGCGTCGAGGTTAAGTTTTTCGAACGATTTTAGATTTCATACACTCAGAGACATCTGTTAGAAGCTTGATGAAACACTAGGATATGAGGAATTATTAAAATCATCGACACGACAGCGGTTCGAATGAGAGTTTCTAAAACTTGCCTAAAATTTCGAAACGGTTGAAAGCAATATTCACTCTGTCAGGAATCAAACCCAGGATCTCAAGCGCGGTAGATAAATGGGTCAGCCACTACACTACGAGGTGGACTTATCTCCATTCAATTTCTCTTTTCAGGATTCTCACCTGAAAATAAATGTGAAAATCCATTGTTTAAAAGTTCTTCTTTATGAATCCGTTTACAAAACTTTATTTACATTGATTTATAGATATAAATGGTCTTCAGCATTTTCGATTCTGGGTCCATCATGTTATATACTTGTTGCATGACACTCAGTCAGGAAGTTCAGTTCAAATATTAAGACATTAAATTGTATTGCAAAGTTTCTTGAAACTGCATGAAAAAAAAAAAGAAAATGAACTACTTTGTACAATGTTACTAGTTCTTCCGAATCAACCAATGATAGCGTGTTGTGATAGATTTCTGGTTTAAAGGAAGCCAATTCACCAATCAGCAGAACTAACCAAAGAGAACTTGTGACGTCACACGCAGAGTAATTTCAAAATTACAAAACTTAAAAAAAAATCATTGTGCTGATAATACAATACACAAAAATATGTTTTTTTTGAAATTGGCTTAGTTTGATAGTGTATTAACAAATAAAAAAAACTCTGAACTTGCAAATAAAAACAAATTACTTTGAACGACGTCACTCGTTCATATGAATCGACCAATGAGAAGAGAGTTGTGAAAGATATCCGGTTTGCTTATTGCCAACGGACCAATTGGCAGAACTGACCGAGAATAAGCGGAAGAGAACCTCTGACGTCACATGCGGTGTAATTTCGGAAACAAAGAACTTAAAAAACGCATAGCAAGATATATGTTTCTTCATGACTCTGTTGTAATTGGCTTAGGCCGTATATATATAATAAATAAATAAATAAAGAACATAAAAAAAGCATAGCAAGATATAAAGAATTAAAAAAAAAAATTTTGGCTTAGTTTAATAGTCTATTGACGAATAAAAAACCTTTGAACTTCCTCATTGTGTTTTAATTATGATTACAGGACAGCATTGCTTTACTAAGAGGCCGTCCGATCATCGATATCAAGGTGTTCATTGGATCAAACGAGACACTGAAGAACATTGATCCATCAAAACATGGCTGCGACAGAGATCCCAGATCACCCAATACTTGCTTCTCGTTCAAGACTTGCTGCACTATTGAATCCCTCATCAAACGAAACACGGCCGAGATATTGACATTAAACTATGTCATCGAAGCGGAGACGTTTGCTGGTGGAAAGAAGTTTTCTAGAGTCTACTTTGGAGGAAGTGACCAGAAGTCTCATATCATCAAGAGGGATATTCAGCTGACCAAAGATGATAGATTCCATTGTCAACAGCATACTGTATACATCAAGGAGAATACAAGAGACATACAGACTCCCATCAAGGTACGAGCGTAATAATTATATTAGTTATTAACATAAGTTGCGTCCATTTTCTTTTAAATTAAAAAATGAGCACCAAAAGTAAAGCAAAATGGTAAAGATTATACGTGATTCAAATGAAAATTTTCCACTACACAAGATATGGTGTTTGCTTTCAGGTTACAGATATTATTTTATTTGATTACATGCCTTTAAAATGGAATGTCTAGTAGATAAAAGTGAACATTTTTGACATCTTCAGTTTGCGTTCAATCGAGAGAAAAACGAGAATATATCGAGCCATAATTGTCAGAACAACGTTTTTTGAAGGAAAAGTGTTCCTTATTGTCCCCTGTACAAATGTTAAAAACATCATAGCTCTATAAAGTTCACCTGCCACATTTAAGGATATTTATTTTTTTTAAAAACAAAAAAAACAACATTTACAAATAAACCAAAATTATAAGCCAATTATACTTTTTTATGTATTACTCCGCATCATTCCACTCAACATAAAAAATATGTTGACATTTTATCTTTTAACCAAGCAAAACAACGTAACCGACGACAATCTAGGCGGTTACGCTAGCTCGCACCACTGTCAGAGTTATAGGCAAAACAGCGTTACCGCCACTATCTTAAAAGCGGACGGTATTTCAACAACTTGGCTGTCATTCCAGTTTTGGCAGTAACCAACTATTATAAATCCCATTTGCCGAATTATTAAAAAAAATATACATGGAACAAAAATTTAAAAAAACCTCCTGTACAATTCACTATTTGTCGCTTACGTTGTTCTGCCGATTATGGCTCGATATTATTGACTAATTTGTTGTAATTTGTCCTCTTCATTTGAAAAAAAAAAACACCCATACTTATATAAAAGCTTTGTAATGAAACTTTCATGGCGGTTTTTGAGAAAGGCGTTCTTATTTAATACCAACCCCGATAATTCTCCTTATTTGTTTTCTCCTCTATTAGAAGCGAACAGAAAGAGGTGTCGAAAATGCTCATTTTCGTGTACTTTACATTCCACTTTAGAGGCTTGTAATCAAATAAAATAATACATGTAATGTAAAAGCAAACACAATCTTGTAGACCAGAAATTTTTCTTTCGAATGACGAATAACCTTTACCATTTTGTTTTACTTTTGGTGCTCATTTTTAAATTTGGAAAAAACTAACGCAACTTATGTTAACACTCAATAAAAAAGAATAATACATTTTTTAGTTTTTACCACATTTTATTTATAAAATTTTCACCAGTGACCGGGTTTTGTTGTGACCGACATCGTTAGACTGGTTGGTGACTAACCTAATTATAAACAAGTAAAAGTAATGGTTGTAAATCATGATTTTATTTCAATTATTGGAATATTATATGTAGTTTCATAGTAAAAAGTGTTCAAACCTTATGCATTTAGTTTTTTCTTTTAATATACCAGGGGCCGCTAGTTGACAGTTCCTTCCAATGTGCGCTCCAGATGTGTCCCAGTCCAGGGTGATTGAGTAATTTTCTGAAAACAATATTCTAGAAAAAATCTGTAAACTGGTGAAATATTTGTAATTAAAACATAGTCAAAACTGTACTCTTTTTATTATTATTAAAATGCTGTTTCACCAGCAAATGTCAGAAGAGAAACTCAAAATCAAGTATTATTTATAGCATGCACAGCTCAAATATCTATTTGATATTATAATGAATGGGGTAGAATAATGCATCCTTAACACTGTGCTCTATGGAACAACTGTCGAACATGCATTACCATACATTTTCAAGGTTTTCTAAACCTGTGCCGTGTAGCTCCATTAGTGGCAAAAATCAAAACAGTATCCGCCTGTTAAGTTGATGTTGAGATCTAAGTATTAATAATGAGGAACTTCAGCCCTGCAGTAAATTGAATACAATAAATGTTTTCTTGTGCGCGGCAAAAATTAGAGCATTAAATTGTACTGCAAAGTTTCCTGAAAATATATGAGAAAAATAATAAAAAACATTTCAATAAAAACGAACTACGAGTACTTTGAATGACGTCACTGGTTCATATGAATGAACCTATGATATTAGAGTTATATATATATATGGCGGCCTCCGTGGTGTAGTGGTCAAGACGCTTGACTCACACACGGAAGGTTCCGGGTTTGATTCCCGGTGAGGAACATATAAATGAAAATGTGATTTTCATCAAGCCTGGGTGTTCTGTGATGTAATTCACCACTGTAATTGGTCCTCCTGGCCTGGGCCTCCTTTTGTGGTGCAAAAAAATGAAATATATAAAAATTGAAAAAAAAAAGTTTTGGCTTAGTCTTTTAGCAAATATAAAAAATCCACTGAACTTCCTCATTGTAACAACTGTCAAAGATATAAACCATTAGACCATAGTGTATTGCAATTAACGAACATTATTGCTCCTAAATCATAAATGAATATGTACGTGTCAGTTAGACATTTTTTTTTTTGCGAACTATTAAGTTGATGCAGGTAATTTTTAAAGTTTTACTGACATAAAGAGATCCATCGATAATTGATTTACTTTTCAGTGATTCTGGTATGCCTATACTTAGGATGAATGAATGTAATTTTATTTGTATTTCTAGTTCCATGTGAACTACACTCTGGTGCAGACAGAACCCCGTTGGTCCATCGGTGCTGGTCCACTTTCATCTATGGAGGGCCTCCCAGTACTGAACGCTACTCAGGCCACTAACGAGTTCCAGGCAGATTTACTGCGAGACTGTGGAGCTGATGATATTTGCGAGAGTAACATTGTTATTGGTGCTGCGCTCGCATTACCAATAGGTAATTTAATTCCATGTAACTTTATTTGATTCCATATTTTTTAGCTACAGTTTCTTCGGATTATCTTAATTGAGTTTATTGTAGCGATGTGAATACACAAAATGTTTATTAATGCCAAATGAATGGTGAAGAGACAATTTACCTTATCTAAATATGTATTTAAATTTTCACACATTGAATCGTTTTGCATATTTTGTAGGAGACAAGAAAGGTAAATACATTTTGACTCTTGGTCAAGAAAATGAATTGCATCTGGTAGTAACAGCCGATAACTTGGGAGAATCTGCTTATGAGTCACAACTTTTTGTATCGCATCATCCAGGAATCAACTATATTGCTGCCAATGTTACTGTGAGAAAATATTTCTGTAATAATTGTTATTTGGAACATTCGTATCAAAATTCGTATTTTTATAAAAATTTATTTTTTAGGACAAGCACATCATTTGTAACATCCATAACAAAACTCTAGTCATATGCTCGCTCGGAAATCCCTTCAAGAAGCAGATTCCAGAACCTCACCCAATCACTTTGAGATTCGACCCTAAATCTTTAGAGGACCATGAACTATCCGTAGACTTTGTTGTGTGGGCAAATTCAACATCGAAAGATATACAGCCAAATAGAAAACCAGTGAAAGTCGAGGCTTCGGTTGTTAAAAATGCAGAACTCACCATCAAGGGGTAATTTAATATTATCTATAAACTTAATTGTATGCAAAGAAAGTAAAAAAATATATGTTTGAAGGAAACGACAAAAAAAGAAATAAATAAATATGTGAGATGTTTATAATCAGTATTATATAGTTATGTAATAATATAATATTATTTCTGTAAAATTGAAACTATTATACTTGAAATTATAGGCTTAAGTGAGAAGGGACATTCAGTTAGTCATATTATTTTGATTTGGAAAATTAAAGTAAATAAATTCAAATACTTTTATTAATTATCCTTTAGAATTATGTCAAAATTAAATAAGTATCGAAATCATTCAGGGCTAGTAAGAATTTGACATTAAGAGGAAACATATTCTACACAAATATTTTAAAGTTATTTGCTTCTGTCGTAAAGAGCAGATAATTTAACGTTTCGTCGTCATTTTCACAAAGGCACATTGCCGAAGTAGACACAGCGATATGTATCGTTCAAATTATGTGTAAATAATACAATTTTTTTATAAATTTAGATCAGCGAGACCGGAACAAGTATTTTACGGGGGCGTGGTTAAAGGAGAGTCTGCTATGGAATATTTGGATGATATTGGATCTAGAGTTCTTCATACTTACCAGGTAATATTTTTAGACAATTTTAGTTCTAACTTATTCTAATAATAGTTAGAAAGGGTGTTTTTTTTTAAACTTTTTGCTACTAAAATAAGAATGAGTGATTTCAAAAATTAAAATTGTAGTCATGTGGCTAATCCCGCCTGAATTTCTTTTATTGTTGATTACATTTTGCCCTTCCATAGTAAAATGCATTAAATCCCTTATATTTTGATGATCTTTGACATCCATTGGTAAATTAACTGTTCCATTCTTGACTAATGTAAGGACATCATAATCAAAATGAACAGTTTATCAAACTAACATCCTTTCGTATAAGAGTCTGGCAGAGAAAATTGTACCCTTGTAAGCTGGGCAAAGTTTCTAATAGAAAAAATATGTATGATAACATGTATAAATAATTAAAAAAAATATATATACAGTTTCTAAAAAAAAAAAATATCTCATGTAATTAGCAGCAATCCTAAAAATGTTTATTATTTCTTTTGTCACCTTTAGGTATTCAACCTGGGCCCGTGGAGAGTGAACTCAGTGGAAGTTGTGGTGGAATGGCCGCATCAGGTGGCTAACAATAAGGCACAAGGAAAGTGGCTGCTGTATCCAGATGCTGTACCAACTGTTGAAGGTATTTTTTTTTTAAGTGTTTCTTCTAACTTCTGTTACATCGAGTGAATGGTAAATTTTCATGTAGTAATTTTAGAATAATATTAATTTACAATGTTTGGATGGAGGAGAATACGTATTTTTAATAATTATACGTAATGATATTCAGTACCACAATAGACATTAAATAAATCACTTTCTGAGCTATAATATCACATGAGCCAGCCAGGGTGGCGATTATAATTTACGTGATATTATTTGACTGAATCGTTGATCTGTGTTAAATTTTGCGAGGAAATAAGAGATGCGTTGCGCGGAGATGAAAAATGCGGAATCAAACAGTATGCTGCTAAACAAACTTCAGTAGACAAAAATCTTACCTTTAGGAAGACAGGAAAGGGAATCAGGGACAGGAATCCGGATGATATCTCCAAGTCCTGGCTCCTGGGAAGTTTTTTTCTTTTTGGTGAACACGGCTTTTTCAAGATGAATGTGGCGGAGCAGCAGTCAGATGATGTAAAAATGTTCAGATGCGGGCAGATGATTATAGGGCGAGCAGATGCGGGCAGATAAAATTATGAACATGGGATAGTTGGCAGTGTGATTGTTGATGTTGGTTGCTATGGATATGGAAAATTGTTCCCATAGCAACCGTAGCTACCCATGGCCAAAGAGACGAGGATAATAACAAACATTGAAAGTTGGGAGATCACAGGATGGGTAGGATAGGTGGACCTTCATCCACTGGTGGTCCATCCAGCCACAAACCACTCAATCCCATCAACCACTCGCGCAACCAAAGATATTGCATTTCGGTGTCTTGTTTTTGCTTCTTTGCTCAGTTGAGCCCATGCAGGTGGAGTAAACCAACTGACAAAATGGTCAAACTTTTCACTCTGACTTTTTTGCTATTTTTTTTGTTTTATTTTGATATTTTTAATTGACATGAATGTTTTGTGCATAGAATAAAGAATAGTTCAGAAACCGCATACGCACATCAAACAGAAGGCGACTAAACTACTCATATATGAGTAGGTTTACGTTTTGACCCATTAGTTTCTTTGTAGACGTTGTGTCCTTTTAAAGTGTAGAAATACTGCTAGGATCTAAAAGAAACAGGATGGCATCACATTTCATGTGTAATTGACAAACAAATGTTTAAGTAGCAAATGCATTACTTAAAAATTGAATTATTTTTTCATCTGTCAGATTGTCAAAGAAAACAAAATGGAAATTTCGTTAGTGTTGCTAGGGTAGTAAATTTTTTTACCCTACTTTGCTCATCTAATGAAAGAATTAATGAAAATTAGACCTCGGATTAAACAACGCCGTGAAGGACATTTGAACGACATTATCTTTAAAACATCAAATATTATTTAACATGATATAAAAATATTTGTTTTATGTCAAATAAAATTTCTTTTTAAAAAAAATCAAAGTTCACTAATTCAATTACTCTTATTTCATGACCCTTCATTTATCCACACTGTTGTGTTAATCAATGTTTCCGCGTTCACAATAAAATTTTAGAGAAATTAACAGATTGCTTTTTTTTACCTTACATTTGTGTTATGATTTTTTTTCCCATCAAGCAACATTACCCGGCGACTTCACAAATGCGCGTGGCGAAAGTGAGGCATAGTGGGGAAATTATTGGACATAATTCGATGTATTCGAATATGATTCTACGCTCCTTCTGGACTATTCTTAATTCTATGGTTTTGTTCCTAAAGAAACAGGAAAAAAGGTTTTTGGATTATACAATGAGTTTACTTCACTTCACTTCACCTGCAATAAACTTGTCAAACATAAAACACAATAGTATTACATGATAAATGATTTTCCTCTTTCAAGCAAATGGAGTTTAACTATAAAATATTTTTCACATAATATTTTCAAATAATGTATTTTCACCGAAGCATCTTTCCCTCCCACTGACAGGTTTAACGATACTTATAAATTAGAAAAATACAAGATACTATTCAGAATGTAAAACTTAAGTAAAGCAGTAACAAAAAACAAAATTTTGGGGTAGGGACCGATATTATTGATGATTTTTTCAGCTCAAGGCGGTGGTGAATGTTTTGTAAATAATAAATACATCAACCCCCTCGGTCTTACTTCACGCCCGGGGAGCGAAGAGATTCCGCTTGAGAACCTTATACGGTTGGACCCGTTACTCGGGACAGCAGATCCTCAGTGGAGCCAAGAGACCGAAATTCCCAGCAACAGGTCTGCGGCAGGCAGGAGGCGAAGAGACAGTGAGATGGTGGTCAAACCCGAGGCATACACAGATAAGGATGGGAACAGGCATCAAGTTGTCAACATGGTGAGTGTCTTCTTTTTAAATCTTTACACAATTACAGTTAACGTGGCCTTTTGCATATACTTTTTTCAAGTAATGTATAATTTGAATAAGTGTTTTATAAATTTATACTATGTGTATATCTTAAAACTGTGTAATTTTTTGAACATAGAATCATCATAGAACAAAAAGTAAATCGTGATAGTTATATTATGTAATTTGCAAACAATTTCATAATCCGATGACCGCAATTTTGGTGGAAAGGTAAATTCAAAATGTGTTTTCACACATATTCTTTGTTGATTCTTTGCAGATTTTTCTGACTTTTGAAATGTCTAACTTCAAGTAATTGTTGGATTTGGTCATGCCCATGTGTATTTTGATCCTCCTCGTTTTCTGCATCCATCAACATTTACATTCTAAATATTTTTGGCCATTCTTTCTTTGTATAGCGGGAGAATTAAAAAAATATATATACATCAAAATAAATCAATCATCATCATAATATTCTTATCTGCACCACGGTGCGTAGGACACTACATTGGTACACGGATTGCATCATATCTCGATGATTTTTATAACATGAAGGGAAGATGATCAGTTGATAAATACTGATCATTAATGTAATCGCTTACTAGTCCAAGGACTTTGAAGTATTGTAGTGCAAAAAAATCTTTTTAAATAAAATACATTTTTAAACGAACAAAAATATGACGGAAGAAAGGCAGTATGCTCTATAGTGGAATAAAAACAATTAATTTAGTGTATTTTGTCTTCTCAGAGTTGCCGGCAAGGTACAGCCAAGTGTATCAAGATCCGCTGCGTGATATACAAGCTGTCCCGTAACCAGGAGGCCACCATCCGCGTCCGCGGCCGCCTGTGGAACAGTTCCCTCGTGGAGGACTACCCGAGGGTAGCGCGGGTGTCGGCAGCCAGTCGAGCGACACTACGCCTGCCCAATCACTACAACATTCATCAGAACAATATCGACGATGATACTACAACTGTAAGTATTATTTTGTTTATTTTTATTGAATTTTGTATCTCCACCACATCGGGATGTCTTTGTAATCTTTTTTGGAGTAATAAACACACGCGTTTAGAAAGCAAAGTACTGATATATAAGTGCAAAGGCTAATCATTACATATTGGACAGAAACAAGAGCTGACACATCCAGGCAAAGAATCTGCTTAGAACATCGGAAATAAAAACTTTAAGAGCAATCACAGGGAGAATGCTTAGATATCAATCCATAATTAAGAACTGACAGACCTGTGGCACCGAAGATGTGAACAGGAGAGACGTGTATACAGAATAGACAACTCCAGAATCCCTAACATTGCAGCTAAGGAAATTTCATCTAGTCATCATCTTCCTGGTAGACCGTCTACAAGATGGAGGGACAATTGGATCTCAACATCCCAAGAGTAGCAGCTTTTTGCCAAAACAGATAACAGATCTCAATGAAGGGGACTAAGAATATCATTTAAATATAAAAAAAACGTCACGCTGTTTCTCCGTAGGGGTAGGCAGATATGATAGAACACTGTATCACTTTGCACACAGAACTCGCTTCCTCTTATATTCATACATCTTTGACTTTTGACATGTCCATCTTAAAATATTTGTTAGACTTAGTCATGCATGTCTTTCTCAGTCTTCCTCGATTTCTGCATCTATCAACATTCACACCGCAAATCTTTTTAGCTCTTCTTTCACTGTCCATTCGCTCTACATGTCCAAACCAATGCAAAACTCCTTTCTTGATTTTGTCGATAATACTTATCTCAGCCTTATATAAAGCCTTACATAATGTATGGTAACATTTGGTATCAAGCATTTTCTGTTATCTGTGCTGTTGTATCAAATCCGATTTTTTGCCAATTGGCCAGTTGCATTGAAAAAAGTCAAGTCAAGTAAAAAAATATTGTTTCGTTATTGTCAAGTTTTTACCAAAACTGACAAAATAAGTTGCATGATAAAATTTAAATACAACAACCCATTTTGCCAATTTTCATAAAAACATGACAATTATAACAGTATTTTTCACACTCCTTTTTTCTCTCATTTATCTCCTAACCGTGGAAATAATGTTTTTAGATTATACTGGTCCAAGATTTATTAATGATTATTGTTTGTAATTCTTGCTCTGATTTTTTTCAAATGTTTTCTCTATACCTCGTATTGTTTGTCAACGACTGTATGATTAAAGAAAACAAATGAAAATCTTTCAAAAAAGAAATTTAGCCTGATTTAATTTATTTTATTTTATTATTATTATAATTTTTTACTTTTTTTTACAATATACATAAGAGGTAAAACAGAGTATTAAAAAATAAAGGATAATAACCTAGAAATGAAATACATATTAACAGTAAAAATAGTAAACAAAAAATCCCACAAATGAATTTTTTGTTCCTATAATAAATACAGGTATAATATTTTTGTGTAATGTAAGAGAAAAGAAAATATTCTGTCAAAGATTAGAAGGTACTTTTTAATTATAAGAATAGTTTTTTTATTCATACTTTTTTTGCATCGCAAAATGCCAGGAGGCCCAATTACAGCACAGAGCACCCAGGCTCGAGAGAATTCACATTTTAATTGCCTGTTTTCACCGGGAATCGAACCCGGAACCTTCCGTGTGAGTCTAACATCTTAGCCATTACACCACGTAGGCTGCTGTTTTAACTTTTGATGCGGATGAAATCCATCTGTGCAACTAATTTAGGCAATTCATTTAGCATTAAAAGGATACCGAGTTACTACAAATTTGTAAATATCCAATCTCCATGAATAATATATGATTGTATTTTTCAGGTGGAAACGATAGCTTATCCGGATTTAGTTTCCGTAGAACCCAGTGGAATACCACTGTGGGTGTACATCGTTTCAGCAGTTGCTGGTCTGATAGTCCTGATCTGTTTCATCCTTATACTGTGGAAGTTTGGCTTCTTCAAGAGAAGAAGACCAGACCCAACACTTTCCGGAAACATTGAGAAAAATCACGAAGACAGTCCGTTCCTCGGGAAAGGTCATTAGGTCCGGTGAATTGTGAATAAAACTTGAAAACAAATTTGTTAAGTGTTGTAGCTTAGTGACTTATGACAAATGATCCCACCTTGATTTGTGCATTGAAATATTATTGGTATTGGCAGATAACTGATTTATAGGGCCCGTTAGTGGTAATTACACTATTAGTTGGGTTTCACGAAGTGAATTAGTTCGTAAAATGGACATTTATATAAACAATATTTGCATTTATGTATGGAATTATTCGTGGATTAGTGATTTTTATGATTTGGTGACAGCAGTTTTTTTTTATGTATTTCAACATTATACGATATGTGTAGATATTGATCATACATATCTTGTGATATCATTACTTTAAGGACTGGAGTTTTCTTAATTTTTACAATGTATTTTTATGCTTTATTTGTGCACAATATTGACATAAAATAAGAGACGATTTTATCAGTGTTATTGAAAAAAGTACATATTTTTATGTATTCCAATAGTCACCATAATTGACTGAAATTAAGAAAAATAGAATTGTAAGAAATCCATGTGTAAAGTATCTTATATTGTTGCATACAAGTCATTTTACAAAATATATATTATTATAAATCAAAATCAAATTACAGATTTAAATCATTTAAACTTACGAGCCAATGTTTTTTGTAAGTAATTTGTATATAAATTTGTAAATACATAATTTCTGTGTCTTGGGTCTAATGGCCAATGTCGGATGAAATTTTTTTTTGCCAACATTTTGTAGAGGGTCGATGTCAACTGAAAATATATGTATTTAAAAAAATTATGTACACATATGTGATTTTAATTTTTTTTTATTAATAATAGTTTCAAACACCTCAAACAGTTTATTATAAACATCTCAAAATAGTTATAAAATTACTCTCCTCTAATGTTGTGATTTACGACATTGGCCCTTGACCCAGTGGCCCGAGCCACAGATTTATTGGGTGTCAACACAAATTGTGTCAGTTTTTTTTCTAAATGAAGAGATCTAGAGGATACAACATATAATGTATTCTCTTTCATTCTTTTACAACAAATAAGCCAATAGTTCATAGCATCTTCACCGTATACTGCGCAAATATCGCGAGCAGCTTTGGCAGTTTTATTCCCTCGATTGAATGTAAACAGAAAGGGGTGTCAAATATGCTCGTTTTCGTGTGCTCGACATTCCATTTGAAAGGCTTTTAATCAAATAAAATAATATATCGTCGCATTGGGGAAACAAGATTCTTTGTATATTCATAATTTTTTTAAAACATGAATGTTTGAAATGAAGACATTGTTTTATCTAATGTTTTTTATTAATATTGTCTTAAAAAACTTAATAATAATTAAGGATTGATTTAGTTTTTTGTTGAAATTATGATGCAAATAGAACCGATATTTAAATCTAAATATAATAAAGTCACATAAAAAAAACATGTTTTTTTAGATAGAATCTTGTTTCCCCAATGCGACGATATGTAACTTAAAAGCAAACACATTAATTATCTTTTAGAGCAGAAAAATTACTGGTGCTTATTTTAAAATTTGGAAAAAAATACAATTATGTTAACACCTAATACACCAATTAAGCCAGCCATGTACACTGTTTACATTTTAATTTATTTAAATCAAATTTTAATCTTTCCAATACCAGTTTTAAAGTTAATATAAGATTGTCTTATTTTATATGTATTCATTTTAACAATATTGTACAGCTAGATAAATATTATTAAATATTTATGTGAATGTATGTACTTAAGATGTTTTAGTAATTTATTAAGTGGGAACAGAAAAAATACACTTAAAAAACACGTGCAGTCTATTGATTTTTTAAATGTAGACAAATATTACATTGCAATGAAAAATATGTTTAGAATGATTTTGAATCTGAAATTTTGACCCTGTGCTTGGGGATGTTTCAATATCAAACATCACCCACAGTAAATTTATACTAAGACTGTTTTATGCATTTTTTGTGTACATATAAATTGGTATTGACCTGTAGAACAGTGCTATCGAATACGTGTATATCAAACTCGTTCCTTAATTTGGAAGAAAAAATATAAATTCCCTTTTACCAAAAATTATTGCTCTCGTGTTCTTGATGAATAAGCAAATTAAATTAACTTAAAAATGAATTAAACGATACTTCACGATCGATATATTATAATGCATTTTTTAGTATTAATTGTAGTTCAATGTATTATTCATTAGGTGTATTATTCGATGTTTGGTGAGTTTTTGAGGTGCCTTTATCATTAAGATGCTTTAATATAAAATCAATAAAGATAATATTCAAACCAGTTACATAAATGAAAATTAGTACCTTCTTAAATTAGGAATTACATTATTTGTTAAATTATATTGAATTTATTTTAGTCTCTATTTATAACATGTATGCAATACTTTGATTGGTAGAAAAGTGATTGTTTTATCGAAAATGTATAGTAAACTGCACATTTGAGCCACCTGGTGCATTCAGTCACAAGTATAAATATATATTATTCTAATATCTATTATTTTGTATTGTTTAATATATTAAAGTTCCTAATTCTTATTTATATCAAGACCAAAATAATAAATAAAAATATGAAATGGAACAACTTCAACAAACAATCTAATTTTCAGTTTTATTCATTGCATATATATTTCATGTTATTTTTACTAAGCAGTTTGATACTGAGTTACCAAAACCCTCAGATTAAAAAAATACTGACTGAATTTATCATTTTTTTTATGTGTGCTAACACCACAAACATAATTAGTTTAAAGGTTTTTTTTAAAAAAAACGATATAACGGTAAAAGTGACTAATACGCCATAAAGTAAAGTTTCGAGAGTCAATTAAAGATTTAAAAGAATTAAAAATGAACAAATCATCATTACCATATGGTGCATTAGGCACTGCATTGCCATACTAAATGTAGTGTATATCAATCACCTGTTCATGAATGTAAGGCGATGATTAGCCTTACGCTTTAGGTGCCAGTTCTGTAAAATAAAATCTTGCAGCTTAGAACCACCCTTTTAATCAATATTTCATGTCCCAGGAATTAAACTCGGGACCTCCAGCATGCTAGGCAAACTACACTACAAGGTGGACTTATCTCCACTCGATTTCCTCCTTATGCGGGATTTTTAACTGAGAGTAGTAGCCATCGAGTCAAAATCACTTGTCGAGGATTCTGGTTTTATTTCACACAGAACTGTATTCTTAATCCGCTCGGACACGGATCTTGTGTTTTTTATTTATTTTGAAACAGTTTCAAAACAATGTAATGCAAAACTATTAGAACTACATAGAATAAATATCAAAAACAGATTTTAATATCAACCTCAATGACAACTCCTAAAAATAAGTCAAATTCTGTATCATAAAAATACATTGGTTTTATGAACATCGAACAAGAGGGTTCTTAGTGTTAATGCCAAAATTTACATCTGATATCCATGGGTGTCGGCTCATATGATGCACCTTAAAATTACGAGGAAAGCGGTGTATAGAACTCAATTTTTGCTATACCACTATAGTGGCGCATTAGTCACTTAACCTTTTTACTGTCGATATAAAAATATCACAAACAAAAAATGTAATAGATGTGACAGTAAATAAGTATCGCTTTAATCTGAATATTTATAAAAGATAAATGATTCAATTAGACTATAATAATAATAATATCTTTAAAGGTTTATTATTGTTACACTGCCAACTAATTATAAAAACAATACGATAATCATCTGTAAATATTATTTTTAGGACAATCTATTTGGCTTATTGTTCTAAGTAAAATGCATTATTTACTTTGTTTTAAACGGTTTTTTAGGTGTATATATATAATTTTTACTCTAATCTTTTGATATGAAATATAAATACAAATTGAAAAGCCATTATTGCGTAATTAAAAAATGTGTAAATAGGTGAATATGTTCATGTTATTTGTTCGAAATATATATATCATCTTATTAAATGTACAATAAACTAATTCTAGTGTATTTTTAAAGGATGAAATCGCACCAGTGATTTATGCCAACGACTTTTACATAACAATTTAACATTGTTATTTCTTCAACAAATAAAAAATCAAATAGAATAGTTTTTTTATTTTTACATATTTCCAAGTGGTCTAAACCCTCAGAGTCAGTGTCATAGTTGTAGAGATGGCATTTCGCTTTATTGCGTATAGATGCTTTGCAAATTTTGTAATAATAAAACCAATAAATACAGTTTTTTTGGCATAACATACTATGTATATAAATAATTATTTCAACAATTCTATGGGTATATACATAAATACGATTCCTTAAAATTACATGTACAAGAAAGCTGTTAAGATTAATTTAGTAAAACACATTTTCTGGCATCGAATGGATGAGCATATCATTTGGAAGCCCAAATTTCTGAAAAGAAGACATACCATGTTAAAAAAAATACAGGAGGTAATCAAATTTATTATACAACTAAATTTATTGCAACAGAGAGGAAAAACATTTTTGAGAAGGGATTGTCAATACTAATTTTGTACATAAATATGTCAAATAAATACATCATAATCATAGTAACAAGTGTTAAGAAAAAACATAACCTATCTCTGATAAAAAAAAAAAAAAACTGGAAATCGTAAACATTTCTTTTTAACAAAAATAAAAATTTAGTGTAAAAAATAAGGTAAAAATCATTATCTTAATCCTCTTAGCCCGGCCTTATTAAAGTACAGGGCATGGCATTGATATGGTAGAACCATCCAAGTTTAACTGGAAACCGATGCAACGGTTGAGGTAAATTGTGCATTTCCTCCACGTAAACAACAATATAGTCAATCAGAATACTAACATATTACAACAGAGATGAAGAACATTTAAGAAAAGGTAATATAGAAGTCTAGGCATCTACAGGGCTTATGACCTGTCAATGGCTGGTTTCAGTGGTCACTTTACACACTGTGTACACCTTTTCTTAAATGTTCTTCATCTCTGTTGTAATATGTTAATATATACAGCTCCCCAGGGAGTTGAATCTAGTCCTTGTCTACAAAAATTTGGACAAACTCAAAATATTGTTTATCAGAATACTGTTTAACGAGCACAGATATCAAATTACTGACGGAAGGGAAAATAGAAGGTGGCTTTGATTCCCAACTACGACAACTATTATAAAAGCAATAGCACCCTTGGGTACCGGGAGTTTGAAAAGTGCCAGGAGTTCAGACAGTAATTCAGGAGTCAAACAGTTTGCAGCTTTTGTCATCACTCTTGCACCCCACATCCAATTCTGTATATTATTCAAGATGTAATAAATGAGGGGGTTAAAAGAAAAAAGCCACTGTCAATGACCGGTGTTTTTGGGAAGACCAACAAAATAAATAGCAAACAGACATTCTTTTAGGTTGAACTTGTGCGTGATAAAAATAAAAAAATCACCGTTACACGAATCATAAAATGTATCCTAGTATTTCATTTTATATTGGGAACTCGAATAAGTTCTAGCTATTTTTTCGTGAAAATTAAAGCTTTATATTTTTTAATTAGTGAAGAGCATGTCTTATTCTAAAAGGGGGGGGTCAGTGCTATACAAAATCCTGATGTCACTGCGACCTGCGAAGATCTATTGTGACGGGTCCCTATGAATAGTTCTCGCCCTCCAAGCCCAGGTCTTTAAACAGCTTGGCTGCTGTGTGGAAGGCGAGAGTTCTCATTTTGTTTAATATCCCCCTCCAAGCCCAGATCCGTAAAGTATCGAGCTGTTAGGTAGGGGGCGAGCTCTTTTACATTTTCAAGTTACCCCAGGGGTCCCTCGAGGATGCTGCTTCTTTTATGATGTTTACATCATGCTTTAGGATCACATTCACATAGAATATGAATAGGTGTTTCCTCTGCACTGCAGAACCTACATCTAGAAGTTTCGGAAAGGTTCATTCTAGCAAGGTGTTTGTTCAATTCGCAGAGCCGTGGGCGGGATAATCATTTGATTTCGACTGAGCTTTGTACCCCTTTATCAGTTCCTTTGCATGGTGCTGACCAGGTACTTTTTGCCAGAGCCTTACGCTCTACTTCCTGGCCCATGACCTAAGCTTATTACGAGTAGCATATTTGGGCAACCCACAGTAGGGTTTAGGGCCTATTGGGGATGTCTCAGCTCCCAGCCTTGCCAATTCATCAGCTGCCTCGTTACCGTCGATGTTCGAGTGTCCAGGTACCCAAATCAATGTCACATTGTTACACTCTCCGCCTCAAATAAGCACCTGCAAGCATTTCAAGGATGCTGATAGAACATGGTCACCGCAAGTCTCCATAAGAATTCTATGTGCTTCAATTGCAGATTAAAAATATGAAAAATGTAGTGGAATAAAATTCACAGCAAATCTTTTTTTTTGGCACGAAATGCAATATATTTAACCTTATTAAAAAATATGTTCTTTACACTTCGGCAGAATAACATATACTGTCATTTCAAGTCTAATGGTTTTGGCTAGGTAGGAAGAAATTGCCTTAAGGCAATATGCCCGCCCTTATAAAATGTAAATATATGTAAAGTGTTAAATAAACAATAATGGTGAGCTTTACGTTGAAGATGGCTGTAGTATTGTCAGATGTAAAAAGGCTAAGATAACACCATCTCTCGGGGGAATAGCAAGAACTTATGAAAGTCCCTATTATATTGTTCTGTACTTGCCTCTTTTTTCATTGAAGACCAACAGAATGTACAGACTTGACTTCTAGAAGAATCTTCTTCAGCATTTTTCCACTGCAAACAAGGCTGGTCGCTAACACCTTGAAAATAATATGTTACATATTATTAAAGGCTCGGTAACCATATCATTAGTCTGGGGAGCAGCTTACTATCTAGTAAGTGAAGATGTTAGGCGTGTCGATCGCTTTCTTTAGCATTCTGGATTTGCTAAATAGGTAGTAAGCCTACCAGTTTCATAAAAGAGATATCAGAGGTCACCTAATGACTCCTCTCTCTTAAATAAATCATTTGAAAAATCTACTTATGCTTTACGACCAATAACAATTATTGTAGATTGAAGAGAAGGAAGAAATAAAATTATGTTCGTTCAAAGCACTTACTTTGTGGTCAAACATTTTAATAAATGTTAGTATTTACTATTTATTAGTATGGAACCACTTACCGACTTTTTATGTCTACCGGTTTCGAGACGTACCCATCTTACGAACATAAAAAGTCTAGTTAAGCGGTTATGTAATAATATTTACTAACATTAATTAAATATAAATTGATTAATAGAAACAAAACCACTTGTTGATTGTTGTAGAAATTTCCAAATAATTTAGAAGACCAAAAAACTTTTCGGCTCATCCAAAAATTCAACAGATGGCAGTAGGAATTTTTCGGCGCTCGCATGTGAATGTTTTCATCCCAATAAGCATAGATATTATACATATAAATTTTGGACTTTAATTTAAAAAAAAATAAATATGAACGTTTAAACATGAGCAGAATGTTAAATTTTATATAGATCTACAAAACCTACCTGCGATTGAAAATATTGAGTGTTTTGAGTAAAATCAAAGTTTAGTTTAAAGTAATTAACAAGTGCCCTTGAGGCATTATATTACGAAAATGGCGCTATATAAGTTATCCACAAAAAAATGATTTGAGTTTCTAGACTTCTCATTGACCTCTGAAACCTATTATGTTAGCTATTGTGTGTTTCGTATGATTCATTTTACTCTTAGGGAAAAAGGCAGTTTTTGTTAGGTTGGTACTTTATTATTTACAATAATTAAAATTATGATTGTAAATATTTTTCTATAGATTTCTGTTAGCACACAAGATTAAAGCAATGACGTAAAATTGAATACGATATCTTAGACACCTTACAAGCGCATACTAATTGCCATTTAAAATCAGGGGTGGTATTCTGAACGCAAAAGCATGTGTAGAAAACACATTTTTAACACGTATTTACATACTAAATACACGCTAACAGAGCAATTTCTTCGCACTCAATTCCGTTCAGAATACCAGCTCTGAGATAGTTGCCTTCCTTGTATCTCTTTCTCACAAATAAATATTGGCATGCATCTTTATCGTTAATTGCTTTCTCTTTTTTTCAAATCGTTAAGGGCATCGCAATATTTGCTATATCTTTGATGAAGCTAGATAGGAATAACGTGTCTATATATATATATATATGTCAGAGGATAAAAGTACATAATATAATATTATTATGTATTTAGAAACAATAATAATAACTAGATTTGTACGCAAGGAACATTCAAATTGATGTTTCTTGGAAAATAAAAATATAATGGACAATAAATAGTTAAATGGGTAGTTGAAATGTATTTTGTTTTAGCTTTTAATAGTCCTCATCGACTATCTCTCTGGAAAATTCTCGAAATGAAAGGAATTCCTTCCAAGATCATCGAAGTTATAAAGACGCTCCACATAGACGTTGTAGGATTCCTTTTCAAAGCTGACTATTTACGATACGTCCATATTGTTGGAAAATAACTAACTTTTAAACTACAATCAAGATTAAATTATCAACATATTTTTCATCCTTAAATCTATATGATGTTATATATAACACGATTTCCATATTTTGGAAATGGTTAACTTTGGAAAAGAACCTAAGTTCAGTGCTTTTTTTAATATTTGTTAATGGACTATAAACACTTTGAATCCCAGAGCCGTGTAAACACGTGATTGTAAACCATGCGTTGTGTCCTGATCCCGTGTTTTACTTGCTTACTAGCTGCCTAAAAAAGTGCATTTTATTAACATCAAGTGACTTTATTAGTACTTTTTTGCTGCTGGTAAACCACGTGAAAACACGGGACCGGGACACAATGCATGGTTATTATAATCATGTGTTTCCACGGCTCCAGGATACAAAGCACAAAAAAAGCAGTGAGGCCCTGTATATGTGCGAACAATGCAATGCGCAATGTGGCTCTCCATAAAGGCCAATATTGGCAAAACTATCATACAAAAATGACTTATTTAATTATTTCAAATAAATCTGAGAAGTATCAATTGATTTAACTTAGTATTTTCATAATTATGACACTTTTAAGAAACCCTTCACAAAGCATAAAATTTCACAAAAATGGGCCGGGCAAAAGGAAAATTCTATATGTATTTGACCAGTGCTCAAAGTGTTAAACTAAGCCAAATTTTTTAAATGTCTTTTTTATATCATATCATCAACGCCATGATTTTTTAAAGTTTTGTATTTCTGAAATAACTCCGCGTGTGACGTCATAGGTTCTTCTCTGTCAGTTCTCCCGATTGGTTCGTTTAAGGTAAGCAAACCAGATATCCTTCACAGCTCACAGAGTTTATATGAACCAGTGACGTCGTTCAAAGTAGCGCATTTTTGTCAAAATATTTTTATGATTTTTTTGTACATTTTCAAGAAACTTTGCTGTACAATTTAATGCTCTAATTTTTACCGTGCGCAAGAAAACATTTTTTGTATCCAATTTTCCGTAGAGCTGAAGTTCATCATTGTCATGTAAGAATCGGCAGCACTTTGACTGATTGGTTAGTCTCCACTGGAGTGACCCAAGGCTGTGTCCTCGCACTATTGTTATTTATTATATCAGCGCATTTCATCTTATGTAAATCAATTTCACATAACCGAGGCATAGAAGTAAACTTGTGCAGTTCTTTTTTTTATTTTTAATCTATTGGTAATCTTCAATACATTGTAAACAGACTACAGGAATACTACGCTCGTCTGGGTCTTGAAAAGAATATTCCGTACAAAGTGGTTTGAACTCATTACCAACATTGGATTCCAAAAAAGGATGCAGCAGCCTCCTATAACGAGCATTTAGTATATAATAGTAGTGGACATGGTTAAGATACGTGCTCCGGATGCCTCAGGAGAGGTTTAACCCAAGTTGCCTCTTCTCACACCTGCGAGCCCCCAACGTTCTGGGTGATGAAGATTTTCGGCTTTATTCGGTGGAATTTAGGGACAGGGGATTGAATGCTGGCTGGCGATAAAGTCTTCGGTGTTAATGTCCATATGCTCCACTTAGGAGCGGAGTGGAAAAGAAGAAAAAATAATTATAGCACATAAAAAAGTGAAAATAAATATAATATTTACCAGTGAGAAGTTGATTTGCCATGTGACTGATGTAGCTTCCTGCCAATCGTAAAACTTCAATTTTACTCAATTTTCTATCCTGCGGTTCTGTTGGAATTAGTGAACGAAGGACCGCAAAGGCTGTATTAACACTGCTGACAAATTAAACCATTAGATAAAATTGATATATATGTATTTACTGATGCAGCACTAAGCACCCGTCTTGAGTTCCATTCAACCTAAGTTCCGGAACCTAACTTGTAGTCAGTAGACGTGAAGCAGCGTAAATAGGCGCGACATACAGCTTTGAATTTACAGTAAACTGCCATACACAGTAAGTCTTTTTTATTCTACTACGCGTTTTGCACGGCATTGTTGATATGGCATGATGCAACAGCGCTCATTTTTCAGAACATAATTTCAAACTATCGTTCTATGAAGCATTATCTCTATGTAATTATACCTCAGTGCATAGCACTGAGAATATTCCAGAAACTGCATACGCGCATCAAACAGAAGGCGACTAAACTACTCTTAAAGGAGTAGTTTTACATTTTGACTCATTGATTTCTTTGTAGACGTTGCTCAATGCTCAATACTCAACTCCCGATTTGAATTCAAATATGCCGTATTGTGTCGTTTTAAAGTGTAGAAATACTGCTTGGATCTTAAAGAAACAGGATGGGATCACATTCCATGTGTAAGTAGCAAATGCATTACTTAAAAATTGCATTTTTTCCATTTTTCAGATTGCCAAAGAAAACAAAATGGACATTTTGTTAGTGTTGTCAGGGTAGTAAAATTTTTCACGCTACTTTGTTGATCTAATAAGAGAACTAATAAAAATTTGACCTCTCGGATTCAACAACGCCGTGGTAGACATTATCTTTAAAGCATCAAATATTATTTAACATGGCATAAAAATATCCGTTTTACGTAAAATAAAATTTGTTTTATTTTTCAAGTTCATTAATTCAATTACTTTTATTAAATTACCCTTTATCTACTATGTTGTGTCAATCAATGTTTCCGCGTGTACAATAATATTTTAGAGAAATTAACATTATTATTATCTTACATTTGTGTTATGATTATATTTTTCGCGATCTGGTGACATTAAGCGGCGTCTTCAAGCATGCGCGCGGTGAAAGTGGAGCAAAGTGGGGGGATTTTTGGACACAGTCCGATGTATTTAAATACGATTCTACGCTCTCTTCTGGACTTAATTCTAGGTCTCAGTGTTAGACAAATAAATTACAAACTGTTTTTTTGACAAAAGATAAGTATCCATGATAATATTGCACCACCAGCGTGCAAAAAAAGTAAAACGCAAATTAACCAACCTTTGGGTTCGATCTCTTTCCCGCGCATTAGCCTGATACCTCTGCCTTCCAGAAAGTTCAATTTCTTCAAAATTGCAATTATTATTAACTTCATCACTAACTGGCAAAGGAAACACGAAATTCACTTGACATTTATCGCCATTTATCGAATTAGCGTCAGCCATATTTTCCAAAAAAACGAAATTCTGGTATGATTCCATTTTCGAAAACAAAAACTTGCGTATTTTTTCTATGGCTATTGTGTGAAAAATTTAATAGCCACCAAACTAAAAATAGAATCTGATCCGAGGGAACGTCTTCACAGCAAGCCCTTATTCGTTGATCTACATAACATACCACGCACCGATGCGGTACCTAATGGCGAGTAGATTAGACTTACCAGGATCAGAGTTGAATTACGAACTTTTAAATAATAAATAACAAAACTTTTATGCCACAATAAATTTTATAGAAATATACAGTACCTACGTTCGAATGAGTGGCCTTTATTAATCTGTTAGTCTTCTTTGTCCTTGCAATATCTGTTAAGTAACGTTGTAAACATTAAATTATAAACAATATTTTGAGTTTGTCCAAATTTTTGTAGACAAGGACTGGATTCAACTCCCTGGGGAGCTGTTTATATTAACATATTACAACAGAGATGAAGAACATTCAAGAGAAGGCAATATGGAAGTCTAGGCATCTACAGGGCTTATGACCTGTCAATAAATTATTGTATAATATATATTAATATTATAAGTAGTTGAGAACAGTTTTTGTATACGTATTTTTTTTATTGATAACTATAAGGAGAAATGAGTTTTGTTTTAAAAAAATATTGAAATATATTTTTTTGAACTAGATTTGTGTAATTAAGATTACTTAAGATTAATCATTAAGATGAGAAATATAAATTCTTTAAAAAAATAAAATCACTTATATATTACAGGGGCAACATGAAAACAGTTATAAAAATATTCCAATTAACTATGTTAGTATTATAATGGTTAACCTTATCATCCTTCCCTATCCGCACCTAATGGTGCATAGGGCACTGCATTGCTACACCAATCGCAGCGTTTCTTGATATTTTTTTGTTTCATGAGGATAAGATGATCAGTCTTACGCTTCAGGTACCAGTCTAGGGACAATGAAATATTCTAGTGTGAAAACACCTTTTAAATAAATATTTAATATCAACCATGTCGGGAATCGAACCCGAGACCTCTTTCATGGTAGACAAACGAGCTGACCACTCCACCATAAATATAATAATAATTATTGTAAGAATTCGTTCATCAATATAAAAACACATTTTGTATACTAGTATTCACATAAAAAAGCCATTTTCACAAAGCAGTGTCAAGAATGGGTAGATTGTATAATATTGTATAACTAATCTGTTAGGGCTTACTTAAGCCCGTTGATTGGCTTAAAAAAAAACAATATTGAAAAGACATAGATTGGCATTTTTGACACTGAATTGTTTACGTTTAAGAAGTGTATATGGTTGTGCTGGTTGTGCATATGATCGCGCCACTCGCCAGATACCAGTTAGTCGCTCGTATTCTAGGATTCGCTGGTTTGCGCATTTTTGTCATTGCAAATTGCGTTATCGTTATATAATATGTACTTTGCCACTGAACCCCGATAAAAAATAATTCAATCACCTACCTTTCAATGGGAGTCTTTTAACCTCAATGATCGAACTTCTTTCGCGGCAGGCTTTATCAGATATCCTGTGGTGAACTGGGCACTTGTCGTTTTCTTGATTCGTGACGCACGCGACAACACGACACGGTGCGGTGGATTGAATATTTTATAGATAGCTAAAATAACTTTTTAGCGTTCGTGCTGGGAATACAAAGATCACATCCACATTCGTTGACGGGTATGGTATTATTGCGTCGGTGTGTAAAAGATTGTACCCACAGTATCGAAATTGCAACATTCTCACAGTAGGTAGTAAATAAATTTAACGCACCAACCCAGTAAATGTGCAATAAATAATAAAAATTGTAAATGTTGCGCAACCATAGACACTTCTAAAACTTAAACAATTCAGTGTCAAAAATGCAAATCTCTGCGTTTTCAATATTGTTATACATTATACAATCTACACATTCTTGAATATGCTTTGTGAAAATCATTGTGGTATATAACTAGAGTAAGCATGAGCGTTCGAAATATGGTCCCTCAACCTGCGGCCAATTGGCAAATGTTTGATATAACAGACTTAAGTCGGTTGCTAGCGTTCGCCGGCTATTTTTCTCCTCGCAATTACTAAAATGCTTATATGTATGTACCCTAAGATACTGCTCAAATCGATCTGGAAAGATAGAAAAAGCGATGGTATAACCTTTCACCGGTAAGTAATGATTTTATCTCAATCAAATACTTAATTAAAATAGTTATTTTATTGTTCAAAAATGTGTTTCTAATATGTTACAAGCTATCTCCTGTCTCTGTCCCGCTCAGTTAGTCGGGCGTATAGCGAAACGATAAACAAAGGTGACACACTGAATGGAACTTACAGTAGACCGATGTAAACAGTCAGTGTTTTTTACTGTTCTACGCGTTTTGCTTGCCAAAGTCGACGTGATATGACGTGCGACACTTGCTCCCTCCGCTGGCCATTTCGTTTTCTTTGGGGACGACTTTTTAGCTTGGATATGTCTGGAGTGTTATCTCTATATATTATGTCTGGAGTGTTATCTCTATAATTTGTCAGCATGCGTCGCACTGAGTATAAACTCAAGTTGGTACATGATTACAACATCAGGATTACTAGTATGGAAGGGCTAGCTGTTCCTAGATATTGCAATAAATATGGCCAAAGGACACTGCAATACAGTATACCTAAAATATTTAACATGTTAACAAACAATATTAAAAATACTGAGTTAAATACAAGAGTGAGACGTTTGCTCAAATTATGGTTATTAGAAAAAAGTTTTTTGTATTAGTGATAGTTTTTAATTTTTCATAATGTAATATGTAATTGTTTTTTCAAATTATTGTTAATGTAGGTTAAGTGAAAATAATCGATGTAATTTATAAGAACCTGCTGACGAGTTGTATGTATGCAACTCAGCAGGACTTTAATTTAACTATTTTGTAAATATTTTTGAAAAATAAATTTAAAAAAAAAAAAAAAAACTCAATGGCGAAAATGCCTTTCTTGTGTGAATACTCGTATTACTGTTTTTTAAAATTATTTTTTATTGTTTGTTTCCCAAATAAGTATAAAAATATTACTGATAGCGGCCCTGGAATAAAGCACGATTCATTTGTCAACGAATGAATTGAATGTCAAAACAAAGAGAAGAAAGACCACACTGTTTTCTGTAATAATAATAATATGCACATATTAAAATATGTAGCTGGAATCTGTAGCTTCTGACTATCAACAATAATACCTAACGCCATAAAAATATAATGGATTTACTGTAGCCCATTTTAAAATAACATGACTATTCTGAAAATCGATTATTATTTATTTGAAATTAACATGAGTTGTTTTCAATTTGCAAATTTAAAAATTAGCCAGAAAAGTAAAACAAAATGGTAAAGGTTATACGTAATTCGAAAGAAAATTGTTTTCTCTACAAGAAACTGCTTGCTTTTATCAATATGTTTATTTTTTGGGTGATACCGTGTGTGTTGGATTTGTTCCGACGTTTCGGCTACCATTGCGGGAGCCATCTTCAGGGTAAGCTGAGTTGATGGCTCCTGCAATGGTAGCCGAAACGTCGAAACAAATCCAACACACACGGTATCACCCAAAAAATAAACATATTGATAACAGTGACCGTGAAAACCTTCGCACCTGTTTGCTTTTATGTTACAAATATTATTTTATTTGATTACAAGCCTTCAAAATTAAATGTCAAGAAGACGACAGTCTGTGAGCATTTTCGACACCTTCTGTTCGCGTTCAATCGAGGGAATAAAGGAGAATATGTATATTATGGACTAATTTAATGTAAACTAAATAACTTAAATTTGAACAAAAACCGACACAACTTATACACCTGAAAAAAATAGTTACTAATTTTTTAATATTTTTATTTATTTATACATTTCAGCATATTTACATTTTTTATTGGAAACTTTGCTTTTTTTTATTTATAAAATTTTCACCAGTGACCGGGTTTCATTGTGACCGACTTTATTAGTCTGGTGTGTGACTAGACGAATACTAAATGATAGAAGTATGGATGTTCAAGAAAAGGCAGAATGAGGAAGATCAGTTATTTTAATTTTTTTATTTATTTGTTGATAGACTATTTAACTAAGCCAAAATTAAAAAAATAAAAACGTGTTTTGTTTTATCGGCACTATGATTTTTTAAAGTTTTGTATTTATGAAATTACTGCGCGTATGACGTTTCAAGTTCTCTTCTGCTTTTTCTTGGTCGGTTCTGCCGATTGGTCCATTCAATTGATTGTTCACCATTGACTGATTCATATGAACTAGTGACGTTCAAAGTAGTTCATTTACTTTTTTTTTTTTTAAATTTCGTGCATTTTCAAAAAAATTAATTCTCCAATTCTTACCGAGCGCAAGAAAACATTTTTGTATCCATAGCGCTGAAGTTCCTCTTTGTAAATGTTGCGCAGGGTGTTATGTGGTCATTTTATCCAGCCAACGACAGGTCATAAGCTCTGTAAATGCGTAGACCTCCATATTCCCCTCTTAATAATGTTCTCCATGTCGCGCCGGTCGTAATATGTTATTCTTGATAACTCCATAAGGATTAACAATATTTTGAGTTTGTCCAAATTTTTGTAGACAAGGACTGGATTCAACTCCCTGGGGAGCTGTTTATATTAACATATTACAACAGAGATGAAGAACATTTAAGAGAGGGTAATTTAGAAGTCTAGGAATCTACAGGGCTTATGACCTGTCAATGGCTGGTTTAAGTGCCCACTTTACACACTGTGTAACATTCACCATTCTGCCTGTATTTGAACATCTTTATTCCTTTAATTCTTTCATCTGTTGATGTTTGTGAAGTTAAAGAGCTGAAACCTTTATTTATGCGGGTGAGATTCATCTAATTGAATTATTTCACCTACATACTAGGCAACGCCTGAAAATGTTATTTTTTAAATTTCTATACTTCTTCATGGACCAGGTAATTTATCAACAATATTTTGAGTTTGTCCAAATTTTTGTAGACAAGGACTGGATTCAACTCCCTGGGGAGCTGGTTATATTAACATATTACAACAGAGATGAAGAACATTTAAGAGAAGGATTGATTACAATTTTTTTAAATCCCCAGTTAGACAAACTCAAAATAATATTGGTTTTGCCGTTGATTAGGAATGAATTTTCACTAGCAAACTTAAGTTCTTGGTTGTGTAAACTGTGATAGTGAACACATTTTCGGATAAAAAATCATGTATATTTTTATTCCGGATCGTTATTGGTTTTAAACACTAGGGGGATGTGAACTGTGAACCAGGCGATTGGTAGCAGATGTTGTGGGGTAGATAAACTCATCGAGTCAAAACTTATTTTATTTTTATGACGATTTTGTAATGGCATTTAGAAATTAATTACAGTCAGATTGAAACTGTAATCTATCTAGCAGACAAAGATGACTGTACTCGTTAAATGACCACATCTTTAGTTATGCATAAATTAGAACTGTAAAGGGGATAACTAAACACAAGTTAAATATAAAATATTATATATTGTTAATTGAATCGGCATTCACTTCGTAACACTTCATTATAAATTATTATGAAAATCATCATCATCATTCCCTTTCCGCACCTAATGGTGCATAGGGCACTTCATTGGTACACCAATCGCAGCGTATCTTGATTATTTTTGTTACATAATGGTAAGATGATCAGTCTTATGCTTCAGTTTACAGTCCAGGGACTACATGAATATGAACATCGCACACATACAATTATGTAAACTATTTTCTTATATGTATATTATACATTATTCATTATCATCATCATTTCCTTTCCGCACCCAATGGTGCATAGGGCACTGCATTGGTACACCAATCGCAGCGTATCTTGATTATTTTTGTTACATGAAGGTAAGATGATCAGTCTTATGCTTCAGTTTACAGTCCAGGGACTACATGAATATGAACATAGCACACATACAATTATGTAAACTATTTTCTTATATGTATATTATACATTATTCATTATAATCATCATTTCCTTTCCGCACCCAATGGTGCATAGGGCACTGCATTGGTACACCAATCGCAGCGTATCTTGATTCTTTTTGTTACATGAAGGTAAGATGATCAGTCTTACGCTTCAGTTTACAGTCCAGGGACTAAGAAATATTCTAGTGTGAAAACACCCTTTTTAAATAAATATTTCGTATCAACCATGTCGGGAATCGAACCCGAGACCTCTTGCATGGCAGGCTTACGCGTTGACCATTACACCACGAGGCCGATAAATAAAACTTTGAAATAAAAATAAATAAAATTATGAAAAGTAAACTTTGTTATTATTGTTACACAATTTTTATTATTTTACAAGTGTAACGTCCTTTCCCTTATTGATCATGTTTTCATATCTGTACTTTAGATAACTATCAATTTATATGCGAACACCTTAAATAAGTGGAAAAAAACCCCCCTTCTCTAGGTTTCACTGATTAATTTGTTTAAATTCTATGACATTGTGAACAATATTCTGTGTTTACTATATTAGTTTTATATAACCCGTCGATGGGAGGAGTGCTCTCCCGAAACTGTAGTAGTGTTCTTGTAAAATAATAAAAATTGTGTAACACTAATCAGTCATTTCGGGTAACATTGGACCACTTCAACAAGTTTTTTCTAAATTTTTTTTATTGGATCGAGCCAGCTGCAAATTTATTAATTATTTGGTGTTCTGAATGCTCCATATAATTAAATTTGACCACAAAATTTATAAAATTACATGAAAACATAACTTTAATGATGTTTTTATGGGTGGTCCAATGTTATATTGATAATTGGGTAACTTAAGACTTAAGTATTTATGATGAACGAATTTCTTGATTTCTGACTAAAAAATCTCTCCGAACTATATTTTTTGATATAAAATACTCTTCTGATCCAAAGCATTAAAAAAAAAACATGAATTTGTGCTCATTACCCCAAACATACTTACTCTTGGGCTCGAGCGGTGGGTACCACACAAATAAAAAATAATATTTTGATGAAGCTTTTTTTATTTTTTTAGAAAGTAATAAGTCCAATGTAATTTATAAAATATTTTGATCGCTTGTATTTAGTAGGTAGGTGAACAAAATATTTTATACGTACTACTACTACTACTACTACTACTACTACTACTACTACTACTACTACTACTACTACTACTACTACTACTACTACTACTACCATCACGTCATTTCCCCGTAGGGGTGGGCAGAGAGAATGGACCGCCACACACGTCTATCCTGGCATACATTCCTAGCTTCTTCCACATTCATACATCTTGCCATACACACCCTTCGGTTCTGTCTGTTTTTGATGCCACGTCTTCCTTGGTCGTCCTCGTCTCACGTTACCGTTCATTTTCGCCATATACAGGGCGTTCTTTAAATCCTTTCACATCCGAAACTACGATGATCAGTAAGGGCAAGAAGACATATTAGCATATTTAAAAAAATATTTAGAACAAAGATTTTTTTTAAGATTAGAGTTTTTAAAAAAACAAATGGTTGCTTAATTCTGCAGGAGAGAAGTAAGGGAGCGCGGCGCCGTATCAGACTCCCCCCTTCCCACTCCTCGTTTTACCCCTGCAGAAGTAAACAACCATTTGCTTTTTTTTATATTTAAAACAAATAAAAATATTTGTTCTAAAAAAATATTTTGATGTGCCAATATGTCTTCTTGCTCATACTTATCATCGTGATTTCGGATGTGACAGGGTTTAATGAACAACCTGTATAGTTGTTTTACCATTCTTTTGTCGTCCATTCGTCCTACGTGACCAAACCATCTCAGAGACTCTTTCTTAATCTTATCAATTATACTTGACTCAGATTTACACTCTCGCCTGATTTCATCATTCGTAACCCTGTCATACATTGATTTCCCACACATTCGTCTAATATATCGCATTTCAACCGCGTTCACTCAGCTTTCACCCTTCCTCTGCCAGTTCCATATTTAAAACTTTGAGAACAAAGAATAAGTATTTTGGCGGACTAATTGCAAAGAGAAATATCTTCCAGCCAACCAAAAAACAGATTGGTTAGAGATTGGTCAAAATTTTGTACTAAAAAACCATAAATATAAATCAAAAGAAACATACACATGTTAAAATAAAAAAAACCTTATTAATTAAAAAATAACAACTGTTTTTCAATTGGGAGATAAGGCTTGCACATATTAAATAAAGACATTATGTTATACATATTAAATGATGAGGAATTTAGGGTCAAATAATGAGTTGAGAAGGAGAGTGAAAGTGGAACCAAGGAAAGAGAAAGGGATAAAAAAATACATTTAAGGAAAAAAAAGGAAAAACGCCGTAAAAACTCGGTGAGTTGAGGATTCTGGGGATATACAAGTGTTCATTAAACTCTGTCACATCCGAAACCATGATGATCAGCATGAGCAAGGAGACACATTGGCGCATTAAAATAATTTTGTGTGTGTTTTACACATCAACTTTAATCAATTACATGCAAAAACCAACGTTACTGACGTTTTAAATCAACCAAAAATATTTCTGGAGTATCAGAAAAACTTTCATTTTTTAGAGAAACATTTTCGTACAAAAAACACGTTACGTGGTATTGCAGTATCTCCGAAGATATGTATCTTATATATAGGCGTGATTCTTGTCTAATTTAAATAAACAATTAAGCAAAACGAGGTTTTTTATTAATTAAAAAAAATCATTGGAGTCACTGGATAAATTTTGCATTTCACTATTTATATTATGTTTGTGTTTACAGTAGACATCTCTTGATCTTTGCCAGAAGCATTATTAAAAAAAATTATTTATTTAGTTCAAAATATTTTCAATAGATGGCAGTTTAAGTACGTTGAGTATTCTTTTTGAAACTTTAAATTATTAAAATAGTTTTTTTCGAAAGTACTTCTCGTTGAAAGTGTTTTATAAATGCGTTGATACAGACATTTAATTAAAAAGTTAAAATGCGTGAACATAAAAATGTTAATGGTATAAAAAATATTTTTAGTATACACCTTACTACAGACGATGATGTGTGTGGACACTAAAATCAGAAAATAACCAGTCAGACATCCCATAAATGCCTAGACTTCCATGTTCAATATTTAAATTGTAAATTATATATTGGCTTTAACTATCCTAAAATTTTTAAAATGAAATTTAAAACAGTTTATAGCGGACATTGTGACTTACGTTGGCGTTTAACAAAAAAGTTGTTCAGAAATAAATGGTCTTGGAAAAAATTACAAACACTGACTGCACAAGGCTTGTCATTAAATATAAAAGATTTGAAAGAACACGGATGCTACAGGCCAGTCGGCTAGTGAATATATAGTAAACCATGGGCACTCGAACCTGTACCCATAAGATCTTGTCATGTGTAATTAGAGATTAAAATAATCGAACTAATTTAGCAATCGAATGATAAGTAATTGAATGAATGAAATAATCGAAAGAATTGAATCGAAACATTCTTGGACTGATATGGGATTCCCATGACAAGGATATCTACCGACAGACAAACATTCTTCCTTTCAAGGAAATGGCACTGCATGACGTCGCTAACACTATTTTGAATATCATAAACTTATCGGCTCACGCATATTTAAAATACACTTTATTCAAGATATTCACAACCACAATATCAGAAACTCAAAAAATCTTCATGTATCTAAATATTGCTCCACGAAGTTTGGTTAAAAGTTTCTGGAAATATTGGCCATTCCCAATTTAATAAACTGCCTGATGAAATAAACAACGAAAAGACGAATAGCAAACCTGAAAGTGTCGCAATTAAAAAATATAACTTAATTTTTTTGATAGTAATAGTTATTAATGTAATTTTTAAGGTTTTTTTTTTAAAAAATAAAAAAAATAATTTTTTATTCATAAATTTCGTAAAAAGTACATATTTTTGTAAAATTCTAAACATATCTATTTTTACACATCTAGTAAATGTTATCACTGTAACTCTCCAAAAAAATAAACTAACTCTTGTGCTTGGAGAGTGACTTACACTGTTTTAGTTGTTTATTTATGAGTTTATATAATTTTAAATACAAGTACATGAAAAATAAAAATAAAAACATAGGATATTTAAAGAAAAAACATAAAACATAAAACAATAATACATTCATACTAATTAAAATTTAATGTTGTTTTTACAAGTGTTCAAACAATTTCTTTAGATTAACTTTTAATTTATTTATTGATATATTATTCTAAGATAGTGTATAATAATGTGTTTTATGTTTCTTGTATTCTTTTTATTTAATTTTATTTATTTCGAATACAAATAGATGTCCAGGTTAAATGCATATAAATAAAAACTAAAAAAAATGTATACATAGTAGGGCCTGCCATCCAATTATATGTATTCACTAAATTATTCTGCAGTAAAGCGACGACGCCGACGGCTCAAAGTTTAAACTGCATAAATAATAAATATACTTTATACATAAAAAAAATATGGACAAAACAAGAATATAGTGGGAAAGGAAAATAAGGAAATTGATATGGAGTGGTGAAGGAAGATTTAAGGAAGTAGGAGTGGAAAATTGCATTTGATTAAATTATTAAGAGCAAGAAAAGAGACAAAACGTTCATTCTCTGTTATTCTAAATAAAACCTTCTGTACTTATTATATGGAGTGTTAAAATATATCAAGACTATTGAAATTCTTGTTAAATGCTTCACATATACGAGGGATCGGGATGTTTTCTTACTGTTTTGAATTATGATAACGGATACTATGTTTTGTCACAAAAAAGTTTTCTTTTTATGTACGGTCCCAAATGAGTTTTTTGTAAAATAATAAAAATAAAAAACTTTTTTTTTGTTTGTAATTGTTCATTAATTTCCGGCATACCATAGATAATAGAGATCAGCATAGGGGTGGAGGAGTGCCCACAGAATTAGCATAAAAGTCAGCATCATCAATGTCAGTATTAGGGGTTAAACGGTAAACGGATTTTAAAAAAAGTCTTGTGGCAATCAATTTATTCGTTCTTTCATTCATTCATGCATTTGTTCATTCAATTACTAATTCCTTGGAACGAATTACTGCATTCGGACTTTCATTCGAATGAATTTAGTAATCGAATGCATACGATTATTTTCATTCGAATGAATCATCTTAACTTTTCGCGTATTTATTATGTTAATTTTTAATTAAGTAAAAAATACGATGTTTATGGGATAACAGTAAAACCGTAATAATTTTTTTATTGATAACAAAAAAACACGTAATTTCGTACTGAAAAAAGATTTTTGTGTAATCTTTGCTGAAACCAAATTGTTAGTAAAAATAATTGTAAATACTTTTGAAAACGAAAGTTCACTTAATAGATATTGCCGGCGCAACGACAATTAGCTAATTAAAACGAAAAAGGATTCGCAACCGCTGCCTTATGAGTGTGAACTACATGTGAAAAAGTTCACTGATACCAGCATCGAAGAAGATTGCATTTTTTTAAAGATACAAAACTATGGTTAAAA
Source organism: Micrasema longulum (assembly GCF_059751315.1). NCBI lineage: Eukaryota > Metazoa > Arthropoda > Insecta > Trichoptera > Brachycentridae > Micrasema > Micrasema longulum. The sequence continues at coordinate 663,275 of NW_028277535.1, read as the reverse complement.
AACGTCACCTTTAAAAAAATCTCGGTACAAATTATGTAGTTTGACTACATTCTAAGAATAGAAAATTATTTAAACGCAGTTATGCAGAAAGCAACCAGCCATAGAAAAAATAAATTGAAATAAAATCACTTTTGTGAAAAGAGTGAATAATCAAATCAACACAACAGTTGGTTTTTTTTTTACTTTGACAAATGATAAATAATGCATTCATTCGGTTTTTTACAATAATTTTTTTCTTCCGATTATTGACTAGTTTTAATGATTTTTAAAGTCTGGCTGACCTCACAACCTAAGATGTGCATTTTGCAGAAAACAGCCAGCCCCACTAAATTTCTGATGTATGTTGTGTCATTGTGTATTGAAAATATTATTTTATATTTATACAAGGGTACTTAAGGCACGTATAAGGCACTCTCTTAATACCCATCCACAATTCCTCTTTCTTCTCTAACTCATATGGTGTCCATGCGGCTCGACTGTGAAATCATCTCCCATCCACCATCAAAGATGTTACTACATTATCTCTGTTTAAATCACGTCTGAAGAAACATCTCCTTTCTCTTCCTTAATCTTTCCTCCTTTCCTCTTTTCTCTTTTTTTCCTTTTTCCCATTGAGTAATAGTTTTGATTTAAGGTTATTTATTACGTTTATTTCTATTTTAATATACCTTTAGCTTTTTAATCTTTTTTACTATTGAATACGTTCTGTAACTTGAATTATAAAAATAAAACTTTTATTTTATTGGTTGGTTGGAAGAAATTGCCATTTGGCAATAAGCCCGCCAATGTACAAATAACATTATGTACAAAAAGTTAAATAAATAAATACTTAATTTAAAAGAATCACTTTCACGTTTTTTGTAGTGTTAAATTACCTTAAAAACAAATATTTTATGGCGACCCTGCCAGGATCCAAACCAGGGACCAAAGTATAGGTGAACACTACGAGGTCCACTTACCTCCACTTGGTTGCTTTTTCAGGATTTTTACCTGAGACTAGCTATCCCATCGGGTCAAAATCACTTGTGGAGGATTCTGATTTTATTTTTGCATACAATAGAATTAAAAATAAATCAAACTTTTTTTTTCAATCAATTTCAATGGGATCCATGTGGTTCTTTAAATCTCACAAGCATAAACCATTATGTTTACTAAATTCCTTTTTATTTTTCAAATATTGCATTACCAAGAATATACGCCATAAATATACCTCACTGACCTTCCTGGTAAACCATTTGTTATATTTGGAAGCTTTTTTTTTCAATTTTCTTTCAATGAACCAACTTAATTTACAAATTGTGTCAAGTCAGCGTTATTATGTCCGGGTTTTAGGGTGCCGGAGGATTTGGGGAACACTTATTTATGGGTATTTACGCCTCTGGTAAGATTGACAGGGCGATAAAAGCGGAAAATAAATCTTTAAGGAATTAATCTACGCCAATCGAAATAGCAAAAACACATCCATACTTAACCCTTCCTTCCCGGTGAAGTGTAGCCAGCGCACATTGCATTTAATAACTTTATTATAGTTTTAAATATTTCGGTATTCTTCCGTTATACATTTACTAATAGGTTAAAACACATTTTAATCAAATATTAATTACTTATTGGGCAAAGAAAAAGCATTTTATCGGAAATCGGAGATAATTCACATATACAATAGAAAAATTTTAAGACTTTTGAATTTAACTATAAATAATTGAATCAATTATTAAAAAAAAACATTTTACGATTCAAACCCAGATAGCAATTTAAACTTGCCTCAAGTTTGTATCAAGTTTGAAGTATCAAGAGTTCAAGCTTGACCCAAGTTTGAGATTGCAACTCTTTAAACTTGATGCAAGTTTAAAGCAAACTTCCTAGTTACCATCCAACAAACTTGAATGATGTTTGAAAAAAAAAACAAAAAACAAACACAAAAAATACAAAAAAAAACAAAAAAATAAGAGAAAAAAAACAAGAAAAAACAAAAAAAAAAGGAAAAAAACAAAAAAAAACACAAAACAAAAAACACGAAGCTTCTTAAAAATATTAATATTAAATAAAATATCTTGTTATTATTACTCAGTATATTTATTTTGAATAAAGAATAAAAATTGCGGGCTATTTTTGCCAAGAAAGTCAGATGATGTGATGTCAGATGATGTGATAACAAATAATTCATATCAATTGACTGGAGATTAGAGTCCGGTGCATTCTTTTGTCTTTCAACTCGGAAGCAAATAAATAAAACTGTTTTATGACTTACTAGCTTTTCGACTAGCGGGATTTCTCATGGTAAAAAGGATCCGATATTCAAATCAAAATTTGTTGCAACAAAAGGAAAACATTTTGGGAAGGAAATATGGAAGTCTAGGTATTTACTGGGCTTATGTACTGTCATTGGCTGGTTGAAGTGGCCATTTTACAAACTGTGTAACATTAAGCGTTCTGCCTATGTTAAAACATCTTCATTTCTTCAACTCTTCCATCTGTTAACTTTTGTGAAGTATAAGAGCCTCTGGGGTTAAAGTATTGGTGTATTATATCGATATATTGTTAAACTAAAATCCAAACCGAAAATTTGGAACGCTTTTGTTCTGTGCGATAAAGCTAAAGGGCTTCTCTAGTGAATTATTACTCTGAGGTTTTACCACTAGTTTCGACTACCGTACATTCACTGAGACTGGACTGCTGTGAACGTGCAAACCACGAGCCCACTGCGTGATATCGCGTGATTGGCCTATTTCACACCACGGAAAAAATCTATACGGCATGATAAAATATAATACGGTGGATTGATATTTATTGTTTTACAATCATTGACTTATTTCATGCAAACGAAATAACCAGTACACCATGATAGCGACTAATCTCCAGTCCATTTCCTTTTGAGGGATTTTTACCTGAGAATACTCGCTAAATTTGAATAATGATGTTGATAAAATTATCATTAAAATCTATTTTGTGTTCTTAACTTCTACTGTGTTATTTGAATCGGGTTGTAGTTCCACGTGTTGCGGACTCACGGATCAGAGGTCACAGAAGATCAGAGATCAAATCAAGATTTCAATAAGCATACAGGAGTCTAAATTTTGCATTCAAATAATAAAAAAGGACTAAAATTAAACAACATGGAGGTATTTCACATGAAAAAAGTAATAATATTCCTCTAATAAATAATCAAATCGGGTTGTGGTCCCGTGGCTAGTGTTGCGGACTCGAGGTTCAAACCCCACTCTACCCCAACTTGATTCCATTTTCTAATAGTGATTTATTTACAACTCGTTGAAAATGGCCATCAAAATTAAGTATTTGGGTAAATAATAAGAACGCAAATATTTCATAGGTACTAACAAATCTAACTATTGTCAATCCACTATAATTTTACAGTACCGTTTAGATTGAGATAATATGTATGAAAAAGGCTATTCTCCGTCGGGTATCATGCGATTGGTTTGTTTACTTGGAAATTCTTGTAATGATGAACGGCCTTTACACAGAAACAGTAATGCGACGGTGTTTTTGCACAGTAAAGGAAGGGTTAAAAATACCTTTATCAAAATACAAATCTTGTATTTCGTTTATTTATTCAATTACGACAATAAATCTATTTAGTACTTCCCAAACCTCTACATTCGAAAAAAACGACAGTACGGTCTGTTAAAATAATTAGAATATTTTTTATAAAAATCATGGCCACTTCTTTATCCGCATTGAGTGGTGCATAGGGTACGGCCTTGTCACTGCAATTGCAGAGTATCTAGATGATTTTTGTTACGTGAAAGGTAAGGTGAACAGTCTTACGCTAAAGGTGCCAGTCCAGGAAAATTGAAAGATTGCAGTGCAGAACCAACTTTAAAACGAATATATCACGTCCACCGTGCCAGGAATCGAACCCAGGACTTCGAGAATGTGGACTTATCTCCCCTCGATTTCCTTTTTCAGAATTCTTATCATCAGGTTCACTGCCAAAATACGGCGTTTATTGGCAAAAAATAAAAGTATTAACATACATGCAATACAAAATAAATATTAGACGTATGATTGAAATGCAAGAAAATAATTCTAGCAGCTTACTAGATTCAAAAATGCATGTTCTAAAGCTGCTTTTATTATATATATAATATATTTACACCATAATAATATATTATGAAAACAATAATAGTACCATCGAGTCAAAAACGCTCGTTCGAGGTTCTGGTTCTTTTTCACACTCAGAACTGTATTTTTTATCCGCCCGGGCACTTATTTGGGATTTGAAATAAACAATAATATAATGTACATTTATTTTTTTTTTTTTTTATCTACATAAAATATGATTTCGAGTATTTCTTGATGTTTGCAGACTAATTTCAGAATATCATCTAAACGATATAGATACACTGCAGTTTGAGGACTAATGCAGTGCCCTAATCACCACTGTGTGTATATTGGGAAATTATAATGAATACGCATTTAAAGTGAATTTGAGTTAATTAACATATAACTGGTAATCAGCGGTGTGGTGATGTTTAAAACAAATTTTTGAGTACGTCCAAATGCTTGAGTAGACAATGCTGGATTTCACTCCCTTGCTAAGATTAACCAAGATAAAACAATTTTGAAAATATAAGATAAGGTGTCCCGTGCCGAGGAAGACATTTTAAATAATTTTGAAAGATGCTTTACTTAACACAATTCAATCATAAAATCAAATACTTATAAAATATAATAAAATTACAGGAATCTCTCAAATAAAAACACTAAATAGAAACACACATAACATCTTTCTACCTATTTGGCCTGATCCACTTATCAATTCGTGCGCATCCCACCTAATAATATGTACTATTAATTATTACCATAATTATCGTTATTTTACATTGCAAGTTCATTATATATTGAAATAATTAATTTGTCTTAAAAGTGATGTTTTGGAAATCGCACAATCAAAAAGTCTTGTTTCCTGAACATTTCGCTCAAAGTCGGTTTATGCTTTAAGGTACAGATTTGGCAATAATTACTTAGTACTGGTTGATACTTTTTAGATTATAGTTTAGGAACTTTTATACCATCCTACTACACAAAAATTTAAATAATTATAAATTGAGTGTATATTGTATATTGCGCATACCCACCTACTTTTAAATTTTTTTATTATGGAACTTATAAAGCGCCATTTTCGTAATATAATACCTCAAGGGGGCTTTACAAAGTGATTATATAAAGATGTAAATTTAATAATGGGGAATGTTGTAGTACCTACATAAAGTGGCCACTTAACCCAGCCAATGACAGGTCATAAGCCCTGTAAACGCTCGAATATCCATAATCCTGAACCTTGAATTTGAAAAAATTCTCCCTCATCTCTGTAGGGATATAAATAAAAATATATAAATTTAATTTTAACTTTTTAATTTAAGAAAAATAATGTACTTTGTCGTACATGGTAAGAATTTATTCAAATTATTTAGAGAACAAGTGGGTTTTAAGTTTCTTCCGAAACATCACTTCACTCTCACAGTTTCAAACCTCTGCTGGGAGAGCATTCCATGCCGTATTCCATCCATGGCCTGCGACCGCAAATGCGCGTTCGCCGAATTTAGTGCGCTGTTTGCGTAGAGGTATAATAACTTTTCCTTTCGACGTAGATGTAGCTGATCTAAGCGTAAGACGTATGTCAGCTAGTTCATCTGGAATGCAGAGCTCCCTTAGATATTTTGGAGCAGAGTTGTGCAGTGACTTATACATAAGCCAACCGAGTTTGTATTTCACCCTAACAAAACGTAGCCAGTGTAATTCCCGAAGTAGTGGAGTGATATGACTAAACTTAGAGATTCCAAAAATAAGTCTCGCTGCGGTATTCAATACAGACTGTAGGCGAGTCATTTTATTCATTAGTAGACCTGCGTAGATACCATTACAATAATCGACTCTGGCTTTATATATATTATATACTTACAGACATTATGAAGATAGTATCGGCCAATTATTAATTGTACATATTTTGATCTTGGACGGGGATACAATTATATTATATATTACTACTGCAATATTAAATTTGTATTTCGATCAAAGGCGGTGCGCCGGATACACTTTTTCATTGGGATTTCCAATCAAGAGCCTTATGAGAAAATTTAGTGGATTTTCCTAATCGAACATCTTCTAGTGCACTATACTGGAAAAAAATACTTTACTGTAAATATAATGCCATTTTTATTTTCATAATTGATTAATTAGGTGAATAACAAGACATTTACAGATACAACAAATTGATAGTGTTCGGACCTACCCTTCTTTCCCATTCCCTAGCGCACTCCACGTAACAATAATTATATGTGTGAGTATCGGACAAAACGTTATATTATCAGTACCATACGAACATCTTACAAGTCCTGTTTTGTCCTAGCTTTAATTTGATTTAGTTGTGTTTTATTTGATTAGTGCCTGTATTTATTATAAGAACTTGTATTTACCATTGTTAGAATGGACTGCATAAGTTCGTCAATAAATAAATAAATCGTTAGTAAAGTGGTCCCAACAAATTATTATCCATTAGCTGTGCAAGGGTCTATCTAGACCGCTATCTTTTTTTATATGGGAGTTGTTTTATTATTTACCTTGCTTATAATATACAAGGTTTATATTTCAAAATAGGATTTTTCTGTAATTAAATTTCTTTAAACTTATCTTAACTGTTGGGATCAGGAGGGATATACTAATGTGGGCCAATCAGGAACTTTTCAGCATTTGCTCACGTGGAGAGGAAACCACTTAAAACTCTTCAGGAGCAGCCGGCCTGTTGGCCGTAGTCAACAGGCCTTCCGTTCCACTAGAGGAGTGTTCGGCATTTTGTTCCCTCCTGTGGTTTATTTTACCAATTGCCTGCACTATATTGACCATGTATGATACTACCTCTCGTGTGAGTTCTTTATTACCTATCACCGATGGGATGTCGCATAGAAAAGGGGGCAATGCATCAACAAGTGAGGGACATCTTGAAGAGTTTTATCATCGCATGGGCAGCTGTCGATCTCGGAGAGTTTGAAGCTATGCAGGTAGCTCATGAACCCACTATGACCCGTAAGCATCTGGGTGAGCTCGTAGCCAGCATTCTGCATTCTTCTGAAATCATAGGCATGGAAAATGGTAAGGAAAAACATTTTATTTATACTTCCGGTAGGTTCACTCAAATAACGATCGTTCCAGGGTTGAAGGGTCCTGCTTCTTATTTTCCTTTTGGCAAAGCTGAGCGGGAAATCTACGAGATCGAGGGCTATCTCCATACAAGCTGTGCCAGCTTCGTACGACCGCCAGCTTCTCCACCAAGTTCCAGCATCATGTCACGCCTCATCATTAGCAGGTTAGTGAAGTTGCGCACTCTTCCTAACCCCAACAAGTCCAGTGTTCAAATTATCCTTCTCGGGACGAGGTATTTCTTCACAACTCGTACACTCCCGAGCAGATATAATAGTGATCCTGTCTTAGTCGTTTGCTTTTGGCAGAGTCGTAGGCACGGTGCGGTAGCAGGAGGGAAGCAAGTAGTTAAAATCCGCCTCCATCCGCTTCTGGAGGCCTCTTGAAAGACACCAGTCGCCTCTGACTTGTAAGAACTCTTAGGAGAGATCGAGTTCCCTCTACTTGTTCTTGTATTATATTTTTGTCATTTTATCTCTTTACCTCGTAACGTGGTCGTAGTACGTAACTGCTAACAATATGAAAATTAATCAAAAATTATTCTTAAAAGTTGAAGAGTAACGTAGATAAAATCGGAACAGCTAGTAGGTGAACTATCAATAAAAAATATCCAGGGCGATAGTGCAAAATAGCAATAAAAATATTTGTAATTAATTAAGCACTTTCGGAGAGGTTCTTGAATATTTGATTATATTGACTTAGGTACTTACACAAACGAGAAAGTGGATTATGTTCTGTTCGTCTGTAAGTAAGTCTATCGAATGATCAATAATAATTCATTTTTAATGTTTTTTTTATTTAGTTGTAATGTTTTGCCAAATTACGACATCCAAATATTTTCTACTGTGGGACATAAGCCTCGCTCTGTTTCTTCCACTAATCAAGGTTCTGCATCGTCTTCATCCACTGTTTCCCGATAAACCTCCGAATATCATTCGACTTTTGGCGGTCGTCTTTGGGGCCTCGTATTCCTCGGTATCCACTCGAGAATACGATTTGTCCATCTGTTATCAGACGTTCGAGTGCTATGGCCTGCCAATTTCCATTTCAACTAACCAATCCTTTCCACCACATCACATTCTTTGGTTTGACTGTAGATTAAATTATTTTCCTTAATATTATTCCAAGTATAATGCGTTCTTTCTATCTCCGTGCAACTTTCAACTTATAAGAAGACAGCTTGGTCAGAGTCAATGTCTCCGCACCGTATTTTATGACAGGTAGAACACATTGGTTAATTAATGGTAGAAATATAGTTTCAAAATGAGGAATTTTTTATAACAAATGTTACCCATACAAGACCTATCAAGTTATTATATACTAATTGGGTGTTCGTTTTTTTCCAAATTTAAAAATCATAACCAAAAGTAAAACAGTCAATTTTATGCATAATTCGAAAGAAAGCATTCTCTTCTATATTGCGATTTATTTTTATCATCGTTATCATTCCCCTTCTACTCCTAATAGTTCATGGGGCACTGCAGTGGTACACAAATCGCAGCATATCTTGATTATTTTTGTTACATGAAGGTAAGATGATCAGTCTTAAGTGTGAGGTGCCAGTCCAGGGACTACGAAATATCCAAGTGTAAAAACATGTTTTTCAAATAAATATTTTATGTCAACCATGTCGGGAATCGGACGACCTCTTGCATAGTAAGCAGACGCTCTAACCACTACACCACGAGGCCGACGTTTGCTTTTACGTTAAATACATATAAAAAAAAATATTACGAGCTTTCAAAATTAAAGGAAATATCGCATTTTAACCGATACCTACTATCATACAGAAAGCCGTAACAGATTCAGAACTTTTCAAGATAAATATTACTTTCTGTTTTATTTATTTACCTTTTCTTATGATATATTTATTATATATCTAGGTGTGTGATATGATGTCAATAACCTATAATTTCAATTTGTATTTTCAAATTTAAACAGCAATCACAGCATGACTACAAACAAAAGGTTTTAAAATAAATTGTATTAACATATTTTAATTCCAATTTCGGTACGGAATTTAGGATCATGAATTTTATTCGCACATTTATCGGGAAATCAAAACGATTTATCAATTCAAATAATTTAACTTAAGCTAAATGCGGTAAGTACCATTTAGTGATTAGATCTGCCATTTAAATTGAATATTGAGATGTAACATCCTGGTTTGTTTTATACAAACATTAAAAGTAAACAAAACATGGATCTATTATTAATTTTGAAATGCGTTTAAAGAGTTATAAAATTAAGAAAAAACTGTTCTTATCTATTTTGTTAAACGGCGAAAATCAATCTTACAAATTGCAATTTAACCATTAATTATACGCTATAACCAGGTGCTTATAAAAAGTTTCATTATTTATATACAAGAAAAGAAGACAATTTGTTACCATATCTAATATGTACGCAGATACAAATGTAATTTTTAGAAATAATCAGAAAATGTTATGTTAAATGTTTACAAAGACGTTACCTTCAATTTTTCGGTTAATTGCAATAATAACTGCAACTCTATTCCTTGAGTGAAACGATTTTTTTGATTAAAAATAAAAACAATTAGTCATTTTATTAAGAGAATACGCAGTCTGAATTTTTTGTCATACAATCGTAATATTTTTTTCCGGGATTGTGGCACTAGAGAAGGGTTTTTTAACAGAATAGACTATTACACACATAGACTCAATGTTTGAGTAAATCGATAAAAACTGTCTTTTATTTTTTTCTTAAGGAACTTGTCATATTTTTAATTAATAATTTAGTATAAATAAGTAATACTGATATCAAAGTATATGAAAAATATTATTTTGTTGGTAAGTTTTTTTATTATATTTTTTTTAATCCATGGACTAGTTCCCTTTTAGCATTTAAATATTTTTCTAATAAAACAAAAAAAAAATCATGTTTTAATTTTTTTTCATTAAAAAATGTATTACAATTTGGTGGTCACAATATTAAGTTCAATATTTAATAAAAAAATATTAAAATATCGGAATTAAAATTCAATAAATTTAAAGGAATTCAATGCAAAAATAATAGGAAATATTCTATAATGGTTTATGGTTCTCATTTATTTTCTACCATCTCGTCAACATCGTGACCACAATGTTTTTTCTATTACGTAATGGGAAACGTTAATGTAAATATGTGCATTATATTTATATAAAATTAGTATATAATTGCATTATTTTATACTTATATTTTTTATCTGAAAAACTAAAAAAACATATGAAAATTATTACCCATCCTTTATATCCTAAATCCTTCAATTATTGATTTTATTATATTTATTATTATGTAAGGTATATAAAACTAACCTGCTAAAAAAAAACGCGTCCCACTAAACCTCTAGATTTAGTGGGTAGCTAAAATTATGACATGTAACTTTAAATATAGTTAATAAATGGTATTCTGCAGCACTGAAAGTAAAAAATACAATCCCTTATCAATTGAATCTTTTTAACTATCGGATCAGCGTTGCATTTCTCCATTCCTTTGTATGCACCTAACAACTAGGTCAGTGGTCAGCACACAAAAGCAGGCTCAAAGTATTAATTTGTGAACTAACGGGTTTAGTAAGGTTGCATTCCTAGGCGTCTAATTTTACGTACCAAGTTATGGGTAAATGGTATGCATCTAGATTTATTCAAACCTTTAATGGTACTATCTACTAAAATATGCTAGATCACAATAATTGACAAATTGCAATATTATTTGAGGATCTATCAATACAGGGCTATTGGTAACTCGACGTATTCCCAGTAGAACGAGGTAGGGGTACACAAATGCTTAAAATTAAGTAAACCAATGTATGGCCAATAGTTTATGAGATATTTGGAATTTAGCGATTTTAGGATCGGCCACATTATGCGCCATGAGGTTCTCCTGCACGACATCATAGAGGGAATGGCTGAAGGGACAAATTAGAGAGGGCACCCCCGACGGGAATATTTGGAGCAAGTGTGCGAAGATTTAAACTGCACCTCATATGTCGAGCTGAAGAGGGCTGCAGAAAATAGAGACCAATAGAGGACGAGAGGACGAGACTTTGCTGCAAACTAATCCCGAGGATTGAGACTGCGAAGAAGATGAAAAATACCCATTTTTGGGCGTTAGTGACAAAATAAAAAATATGGGTTTTTATACCTTTTTGGAAAACTTATAAAACAGAAATGTTTTATGAGTAATTTGTACGTTTAATGTAGTAGTGATTTTTAAGACTGTATGAATTTTTAGAGCAATTAATATTAAAAAATTCAATTAAATTAAAACCATTGTTAGTCATAGTAATTATATTATAAATGTTTTAAGATATTTTATTGCTTATTAATTTTTGTTACTAGGTCACCTATAAATAAAAAAATATTTTAATGATATTTAACAGCCTTTTTTTACTTTAAAAAATACAAAACAAACAACGAAAGGTTTAACAATTGAACGTAGTTATGCAAAAACCCCCAGTCTACAATTTGGAGAAAATGACATATTGATATTATCATTTGCAGTAAAGTCAATTCTATGATCTGCTAAAAACAGCCAGGCCACTTTCGTATAATGTAATAATCACCTTCTGAAAACACTGTCGATCTTAAAAACGGCATTTCTCAATTCGCAGAAAATACCATCAGCTCTAGAAAATCTTACGGCACTTTAAAACTACTACTTAAATTGGTCAAATACGTAATAAGATACTTGTTTGAAATCTAAAAAAACTGATGTATTTATTGTTTATCATCTGTCGAAGTAAAAAACATTCCAACTGTTGTGCAGATTTGATTATTCACTGTTTTCACAAAAGTGCTATTATCTCAGTTTCACTTTTCAATGGCTGGCTGCTTTCTACATAACTACGTTCAAATGAAGGTATGCTGTCGTTGTGATAAATAAAATTACTCATTTAAAAAGCAAATTTATATTTTTTATTAAAGTATTTGTAAATGTAATACAAAGTTTTATTTTTTGAATATGGCGTTTTATATTATATTTTCGTTATACTTCCATGCTCAGTTTTAAACTCAAAAAATTAGTTTAACTTGTGTACAAGTAAATTAGTTAAAATTGTGTACAAGAATATTAAGGTTGATGTGATTTTCACAAAAACGGCGCTATATAAATTATCCAAATATATATATAAGGTTATTCTTATTGCAGTGCAGATAATGTGATGCTTTATAAATATCACAATAGAAGTCGCATCCTCGGGGGACCACGGGTTTAACCTGGGCCTTGATTATGATGGGAAGATAAAATTTATCTTCAAGATTATATACAAAGTAAAATTAAGTTTTCTGTAAAATAGAATATGATTACAACTTTTTTTTCTAAACATGTTCAATTACCGGTAACGGACGAAGATACTTAGATTTTTCATACAAATATACACACTTTCGTAGATAAATATACATAAATTTATACCGTCTCAGTATTTACCGATGAAGATAGCCTTTCATAATCGAGGCCCTGAGGATGTTAGAGCGCTTGTCCCCTGCCTAATAGTCCGATACTTCAAGGATCTAGGCTTGGAGTGGGTGATTTAGCAACAAGAGAAAACTCGTCCTCCTCTTAGTACTTGATGGACGAGAACTTATTTACGGGGAGTCCTCCCAATAGATCTACCAGGGTCGCAGTGACGCTAGGAGCTTAAATAGTACTGACCCGACTGATTTTTGTATTGTCTGGTATTGGAAAAAAAATGTTTTGTCATAAATAGCATTGACATATAATACATAGACACGCCCTATAGAGTAAAATATTTTTATTTCATTTATTTCATTTATTTCATTTATTTATTCAGATATTTAGAACATTACAGAAAAAGACCCAATTCATTCTAAATACAATAATAAATCACAAATTACAGTAGATAATTATGTTATTAAAATAATATAACAAAATGTAAAAAGAAAAATTAAATGTTAGAAAGTGCTTTCCTAAGGGAAGGCCCACTGTCGTGAAATATGTCGACATCCGAGGCGATGCGATTAAGTAGCAAGATTGCCCTACCAACCGGCATAACCATTGGCAGGTTGGTTCTGCATCGCGGTAGGTAAAACAATCGATGCTGTCTTTGTCGAAGATAGTTATCAGGTACGAACAGACCTACATCCATCAGAATTTCTGAGTTATGTATGCGACCACCGATCACCTGGAAAAAGTGAACACTCAAATGAACGTCCCTCCTCCTCCATAATGACTGATAGCCTAGCATTCCCAGTAAAAAGTCAGTTGGGAAGAGCCAAGGATAATATCCACACTCTTTAAGGTACAGATAGCGCAGAAATTTTTTCTGCACTCTCTCCACCATCAAAGAGTATCGAGTCTCATGTGGCGACCAAATAATGGAACTAAACTCCAAACGACTTCTTACCAAGGAATTATACAATGTCCTCAAAATCTGAGTGTTAGAAAAGATCTTGGCATTTCTAAGAACAAAACCAAGCATTTTAAGGGAGTCATTACATATATTAACTATATGAAGATTAAAAGATAACTGAGCATCAAACAACACCCCGAGATCTCTGGACGTTGAAACCCTTTCAAGTCTTACTCCGTCCATGAGATAACGATAGTATATTGTTTTGGATGCTCTTGTGTATGCCATTACAAAACATTTGGAAACATTGAAGAACAATTTGTTTTGTTTGCTCCATTGAATTATATTTTGAATGTCACACTGAAGTTTAATACAATCAGAAGAAGTCAGTATTTCACAAAAAATTTTTAGGTCGTCAGCAAATAAGAGAAAATTACAAAATTTTATGACTTTACCAATATCATTTATAAAGATTAAAAATAACAATGGTCCCAAATTAGATCCTTGAGGAACCCCTGAAGAGGTATTAAATGTTTCAGATTGATACAGTCCATATGACACATATTGCTTACGATCTGTAAGATAATTTGTGAATAGCTTCAGAAGAATGTCGCTAAAGCCAATCCTCTGAAGTTTCAGAAGCAAAAGTTGGTGATCTACCTTATCAAACGCTTTGGAAAAATCGTTGTACGAACAGTCTACTTGAGCACCTTTGTCGAGTGACTTAGTGACAAAATTCGTAAACACCATCAAATTTGTATTGGTTGAACGCCCAGGCCGAAATCCATGTTGTTCGTTTGATATGAATGGTTCTAATTGGGGATAGACAAAATGATATATCAACCATTCAAATGCCTTTGCAGGAGCAGATAAAATTGCCACCGGCCTATAGTTTTCGATACATGTTTTATTCCCTTTTTTAAACACTGGAGAAATTTTGGAGATCTTCCATAACTCCGGAAAGACACCTGTTTTTAAGGACAGATTGAAAATAACAGTTAGTGGTTTTTTGAAAATGTGTACACAACTCTTCAGCACAGCGGTTGGAACAAAATCGGGACCAAGTGAACAAGTGTTCTTTAAAGAACTAATAGATTTGAAGACATCAGTTTCGCTGAAATAATCTATTGAAATATTTTGCGAGCCTTGAGACGAACTTTGTTTATTTAGATGCACCTCTTTATTCGGAGTAGAACAGTAAACAGATTTAAAATTACTAGCAAAAGCATTCACAATATCCACATTTCGAACGTCTTGACATTTCCAGGTCATGGAGTCCATGATCCCTCCATCCCGGCGCTTAGAGCCAATATATCTCCAAAAGTCACTGGGATTTCGCAAGATATTTGATTCGATATCGGAAATATAAAAGTCAAAGGCTGCATTTCTTTTCTGTTTTACCTCGGTTCGAAGATTACTAAAAAGAGAGTAGTAGTATGGATCACCAGAAGACTTCCACTTTTTGTGGTATCCGTGTTTTTTTCTGATGTCACTGATAATATCACGAGAGAACCACCTCGGATATCTCCTGTTACTCACAGCCGGGTGTTTCCTCGGAAAGCACATATCTAAACAATTGTAAACAGTGTTATAAAAATAATGAACAGCCTCATTAACATCAGTTAAATCTATTATGCCGTCCCAATCAGCATTAAAAAAGGAGTCGTAAAGGGAACGGAAATCACCTTTAGTAAAATCCCATCCCCTTTCCGATGTTATATGCGTTATGGGAACGGCGGTGCGTGTGTTTAGAGATTTAACTTTGTACTGAAAAAGCAATGCAGGATGATAAGCATCCTCCTTAGTGAGAGGAGACTCGCTTCGAAAAATGGATATCGGAACTGTTGAGAACATTAAATCTAGCGTTCGTTCCTTATTGTTAAGAATGCCATTGTACTGAGTGAGTTTCAGCACAGAGCAGAGGAAAGAAAGGTCAGTATCCACCTCCCCCCCTCGTGCAGAGTACAAATTAAAATCACCCAACACAATGACACGCTTATCAACAAGTAAATGTAAATTACATAACAATTTATCAAAAAATAATTTAAAAGATTCTACAGTACTTTGTGGTGGAAAATAAACCACACAGATAAAAATAATCGTGTCATTGTAGGTTAGCTTAAGCCATAAGTCTTCATTGGTTGTTTCCAACTCAGAAAACCGCTGAATATTCATCGCTTCTCTGTGTCTCACGGCCAACAAACACCCCCCACCCTGCCTGTGAGCACTACTAGAAGTGACACGATCTCTCCGAAACACTACAAAGTCAGGAGTAAAAAGTTCCGAGCTTAAAACGCTGGCACTGAGCCATGTCTCTGTCAAACATATTATATCAAATTCACACCCGACCACTTCATTGTAGAAATCTATACATTTAGAATTAAGGCCGCGTGTATTTTGATATAAAAATGTTAAATTGAAGGTGCGAGAAGCAGAAGTGGCGCCACCTAGTCATTCTTCCCGCGCCCCAGGTAGGCGCGGGGTCACCATCCTGTTCTTCCACTCCTTCACGTACGAGTGACATGGCCAGTGGGAAGGTTTCAAAACTTCACCCACTGCAGTAGAGGGTATTCCCACTTTAAAGGAAGCGTAGTCTCCCCTCGATTTAATTTTAAAGACGTTAAATGAGGCTGAGCTTACTAAAGATTTTAAATAGTCATGAAAACAATTCACAGTAGTGTCTTTATGGAAAGGATAAAAATGGAAGTATAACAATCTAGAATTACGATTATCTTCTTCCATCTTCATATTCCCACGCACAGGTTTTGTACGGCGCATTTTGGGCACCGTCCATTCTCCTTTTTCTTTGGCCGGTAATGGAGCGGGCAGTCCAGGAGTCCGGGTGCCCGATGTCCCCGGGACCGGCACAGCAGCCGACATAGCGGGCGACACGGACCGGGACGTCGGAGTACTCCGGGAGCCGCTCCGCGCCGTAACGGGAGCCGCGGGAGAGATCTGCGCCACTGGCAGCGACAACAAGGAGTTTTTCCTAGTTCTGTTTTTAGCCACTGACACACCGTTCAGTGGCTGCTTTCCCTTAGAAGAAACTATATTTCGTGACGCTCGTCTAGTCAATATAGTTGTCGCAGGAGGTGCACTAGGGCGAGCCGGAGCCACGCGGGTAAGAGGTGGAGGCGGGTCCGCAGCTCTAGAGGCGTAAGTAGTTTGCGACTTCGCTAAACGGCAATCCTCGGATATTCCCGCCGAGGTAGGTATACGAGCTGAGTCGGTCAACAGAGTCGGATCAGCCGGCATTGGCGCTGTAGTCGGCAGAGCCGGTGCAAGCGGGAGGGCAATATTGCCATGGCTTGTTTCACTAATTGACACCGCACTATTTGGCAACGTTGTAGTCGGAGGTAAACTCTCTAGACACATTTTTGATTTTAAGAATTGGCGAACAATTCATTAAGAACTCTAAAACTTTGTCAAACTTTAAATTCAGAGCCCTTACTTCCTTGAGAACATTGATAGAATTCAATTCACACGAACAAATCATATTAAACTGTAAACTTATCACGGGAGCTCTGCACGTGACAATAGCGGACGACGCACGCCACTGAGTTTGTGATGTCCTCTATTGAACACTTTTCAAAGTTTAATTGAATTGGTTTAGACCTCCGCTATATTGCTGCAAAACTGCATGTATTCAGAATGCAGACTGTTTTATCAGTTGATTTATTTTGACAGTTGCAATATTTCAAAAAAAATGTTTTTTATTTTCAATTTACCTTTCAATTACAAGATCTTACGCCTCACGTTTATTTGCACTGTTACATCATGTCGTCCAACATCTTTTCACAATGTTTTAAACTGTTTTATGCAAATATTTGTTGGTATATGCATGATCTTTGAATCCAGCCAAAACAAACTTAGCAACTGATTGTTATTGTTATAGCAACATGAAAAAGTAATAGTAGTGACATGAAAACGTACTTATAGGTACTAAGTTTGTTTATTTTAATCAGGGCTGCATTCGACGATCATGCATATGCTACCAAAACTTGAAAGATACTTATTTTTTAAGTTTGTATTTTAACGTTGACAGTCAAAATTCGGTTTTGATAGCTTACAATCAGATGCTTTCTTTAAATTCCTTATAATTTCGACAAACATTTGTTTGCACTGGATTTTAGGGAATGAAAAACTAATATTGACTCAGGTTTATTATATTTTGAAAACGTATTCCTATCAGTGCATTTCTGTAACCAAAAAGAGCTTCGCAATTGCGCCGCCAGGCGTAGTTTGACGTTAACAAAACATAATATTTATAACTGAATATTAATTGTTTTAATCTTTGTTGATCACCCACGAGCAAATATTTACCAATGAGACGTTACATAATTCTTTTTACAATGTTTATCCCGAAGGTTTTTACACGCTTTCGTGGCACAAGAACGTCACACCTGGATGGTGGTCGAAGAATGACTAAGTCCGCGCTGGGCACGACTGAGCGTTTGGGTATGAGTTAAGTGTCATCATTTTGAAGGGCTCAAGGGATGTCTATGTGTATTGATATGTCAATGCACAAATACGTATTATTCCTCTTCTGATGACGAATATAAAGAAAATGTACCTGGATAATTATTCCATGCAGGTAATGCATGTATCCTTCTGGATTATTCTTAATTCATAGAATTAGAATCATATTTGAATACATCGAACTGTGTCAAAAAATCCCCCCACTTTGCCCCATTTCCACCGCGCGCATTCGTGAAGCCACCGCGTAATGTTGCCAGATAGGAAAATATATAATCATAACACAAATGTAAGGTTAAAAAAAGCAATTTTTCAAAAATTTTATTGTGCGCGCGAAAACATTGACTCACACAACAGAGTAGATAAGTAAAGTAATATAAAAAAAAATTATTTTACATAAAACGGATATTTTTATATCATGTTAAATAATATTAGACGTTTAAAAGATAATGTCAGTCAAATGTCCACCACGACGTTTTTTAATCCGAGATACAATTTTTTTTAGTTCTAGTTCCATTAGATGAGCAAATTAGGGTAAACTTTTTTACTTCCTTGGCAACATTAACGAAATGTCCATTTTGTTTTCTTTGACAATCTGACAGGTGGAAAAATAATTCAATTTTTAAGTAATGCATTTGCTACTTACACATGCGTTTGCTAATTACACATGAAATGTGCTCTCATCCTGTTTCTTAAAGATCCCCGCGGTATTTCTACACTTTAAAACGACACAAAACGGCATAGTTGAATTCAAATCGGGAGTTGCGTACTGAACGACGTCTATAAAGAAACAAACGGGTCAAAACGTAAAACTACCCTTTTACGGTTTCTGGACTGTTCTTAATTCTATGGCAGGTATGTTAATTATTTGAATAATTTTACAATGTGAATAATACTTTATTAAATGTACCTACTATTTTTTTTAATTAAAATAAATCTTACTGAAAAAATAACTGCTCTTGAAACTTGTAATGTATTTTCTTTTACAGTATTATTTAACTGTTATAAAATATGTTTTCTAATATTAAGCATTTAAAAACCCCACTAAAATAATGATTGATAACTAAAAGGGTCACACAGCACATCAGCCCACTTTATTGAAGAATTAACTGTTGGTACATTATCGGATAGTTTGGTGTAGGTACACCACGAAATATGTAATCTTTTACAATAATGGTTGATCACGCTTCGCTTTGGGAAAGTAAAAGTAGACCTTATCTGTGATAACTGTTATTATATAATATACCGTAAGTATAACGATCTGTTAGGAGCATTATTCCTCATAGTTTATGGTTACAGAAACATTTTCAATGCAGACCCGAATCGTGCATCTGTTCATTAAGTGTATAAAATTAATTGATTTTGCAAAAGCCATGTTTTGACTTGGGATAAATTGATTTTCTAACGGTAATTATTGTATAAATAAACAGTTCATAATTGCAAATAATAACACATTATACTTCAAATGTTACTACAATAATTACTAGCATATTAATTTGTTACAACAGAGAGATAAAATATTAGTGAGAACGGATTATGGAAGTCTAGGCATTTACAGGGCATATGATCTGTCATTGGCTGGTTTAAGTGGCTACTTTGCACACTGTTTTATATTCACCATTCTGCTCATGTATATTTAAACATCTAAATTTCCTCAACCTTTCCGTCTGTTGACTTTTGTGAGTTAAAAAAACTAAAACCTTTATCATGCAATACAAATTTTAATATAAATAAATCCAGCCTGTCTACAAACATTTGTACATACTCAAAACATTTTAATTACAAACATATCGGTTGCAGTCCAAGGCAGTTTCTCATTGTGTGTATGAGTGCAGTGCATTGCAAAGTAAAAATATAAATGAATAATTGATAATAAAATTAATATGAACCTGAAATATTACATTATAGAATCACCTTTCCAATCAATATTTCACGTCGGTCCTACTAGGAATCGTACCCGGGGCCTTAAGCATGGTAGGCAAACACGCTAACCATTACACTACGAGGCTGACTTACCTCCACTCGATTTCCTTATTCAGGATTTTAACGTGAGTGTTGCCATCAAGTCGAAAACAATCGCCCAGGGTTCTGGTTTTATTCCACTCACAGAAATGTATTTTTCATACGCCTGGAACATAGAATTAAGAATAGCCCAGAAGGAGCGTAGAATTATTTATTTATTTTATTTTATTTTATTTTATTTTATTTAATTTAATTTTATTTAATTTTATTTAATTTTATTTTATTTTATTTTATTTTATTTTATTTTATTTTATTTTATTTTATTTTATTTTATTTTATTTTATCTTATTTTATCTTATTTTATTTTATTTTATTTTATTTTATTTTATTTTATTTTATTTTATTTTATTTTATTTTATCTTATTTTATTTTATTTTATTTTATTTTATTTTATTTTATTTTATTTTATTTTATTTTATTTTATTTTATTTTATTTTATTTTATTTTATTTTATTTTATTTTATTTTATTTTATTTTATTTTATTTTATTTTATTTTATTTTATTTTATTTTATTTTATTTTATTTTATTTTATTTTATTTTATTTTATTTTATTTTATTTTATTTTATTTTATTTTATTTTATTTTATTTTATTTTATTTTATTTTATTTTATTTTATTTTATTTTATTTTAATTTATTTTATTCAGAAAACATACAGTCATACAAAATAAGTATTAAAAACAACAATTTCTTAACATAAAAAGACCAATTAAGTTTTCATAAATTAAAAAGATATAAACATTAAATGTGACAAAAAATAAAAAATAAATAAGAATTTTAAGTGAGAAAAGAATAATTGTTGACATTTGCGTTTTCCATGGAGGTAATAAATTAAAATAAATAAAAATACCGAATGTACACTCCGAGCCATCCACGCACACACATGAACGCACATATAAAACATACACAAACATATACATTATATGCGGCACATATACATAGCATAAACCACTCAAGATGCACATTCAGCAACTATCCCAAATAATCGACCCCATGAAGAAATTTTCTGTACAAATACAACGTGCAGTTAAAAATGTCTACATCAATACTGAGTCCGTTATAATTGAATACATCGGATTGTGTCAAAAAAACCCTCCACTTTGCCCTTCTTTTGCCGCGCGCATACGTGAAGTCGCCGCGTAATGTTGCCAGATCGCGAAAAATATATCCACAACACAAATGTCAGATAAATATATTTAAAAAAACGCTATTTGTTAATTTCTCTAAAGTTTTACTGTACGCGTGGAACATTGATTGGCACAACAGAGTAGATAAGTAAAGGGTCATTTAATAGAGTAATTGAATTAGTAATTTTATTTTACATAAAGCGAATATTTTTATGCCATGTTAAATAATATTTTATGCAATTATGTTTTAAAGATAATGTAGGTCAAATGTCCAACACGGCGTTGTTTAATCCAAAAAGTCCAATTTTCGATAGTTCTCTCATTAGATGAGCAAAGTAGTGTAAAAAATTTACTACTCTGGCAACACTAAAAAAATGTCAATTTTGTTTTCTTTGACAATTTGACAAATGGAAAACTAATTAAATTTCTAAGTAATGAATTTGCTACTTACATATGAAATGTGATCCCATCCTTTTTTTATCCTAGCAGTATTTCTACACTTTAAAACGACAACATGGCATAGTTGAATTCAAATCGGGAGTTGCGTCCTAAGCGACGTCTATAAAGAAACTAATGGTCAAAACGTAAAACTACTCCATAACGAGTAGTTTAGTCGCCTTCTGTTTCTATGGCCTGGAAACAGAAAGTAATATTGTTAACATTTTAAACATTCACTCTGTCGTCAAATATTTTATTAAATGTTGCTCAAGTAGTTATATATATATATATTTTTTAAAGAAATATTAGCGTTCTTATAATTTAAACAAATATTTCAATTTTGGTGGCCATTTTCAACGAGTTGTAAATAACTCACTATTAGAAAATGAAAATCAAGTTGGGGTAGAGTGGGGATGAACCTCGGGCCTCTGGCCCGTGGGTCCGCAACACTAGCCACGGGACCACAACCCGATTCAAATATAATAGTTTATAACCACCTACCGATTTTTCTGTCTACCTAAGTGACGGGTACGTTTCGAAACCGGTATAACAAAGAGTTATGTTTATGGGGCTTTTTAAAAAAACTTTGTAACGCTTCTGGAGTTTAAAAAAAAAAAACAGATTTCTCTTTTTTTAAAATTTAATTTTATTTTATTTATTAGGGATATCAACAGTAATACATGTAACAAAAATACAACAAATAAAATATACAGAGAATAAAACCATTGACAGATATCCACAGAAATACATTAAATACACGTACAATACATACTAGTGTGTTTGTGTTTGTGTGAGTGTAAGTGAGTGAGAGGGTAGGTGTTATATTGGAATGAGGGTGGACATGTGTGTAATATTTCGCAAGTGTCAAGTGTCGAAAATATAAATATATTTAAAATATTAAGAATTAGAGATGAAATATAAAAAAAATAAATAAAATAAGATAGAATAAGACTTCATTATTGAAACTAAGTATAAGACAAAAAAGTATGTTTTAAGACGCGCATTTTAAATGTTATTTTTTTACAATCAAATGGATCAATAAGGGGAAAGTTCAAATTATATTCACTAACAAAACGTATAAGTGGAGAGTTCTGGGCATAGTTCGTACGAACTGCTTTCAGATGAAATAGAGAGCTCGACGTGTGACGGGTGCGGTAGCCGGGGACATTTAATGATAACTCCGACAAAAGAGCCGGACTATCAAGGCGTCCACTGAGTATGTCATGAAGCACCCCCATGTCCAACAGTAGACGGCGATCTTCTAAAGTAAGCAAGTGGTGTTTTTTGCAGGAAGACATATAATTGAGATCGATATACCTGCATCTCCAGTTAAGATGTCTAAGAAATGTCCATTGAATTTTCTCGAACTTTTCTTTATGTGTGACATATTGTGGAGACCAAACAGAAAAGGCATACTCGAGCAAACTGCGAACATGAGCAAAGTAGACCATTTTAATACACGCGATATCTTTAAATACCTGACATGTACGAAGTACAAAACCAAGGTTTCTATGTGCACGGGTCAATATGTCATCGAAGTGATTCTGAAATGTAAGTTTGCTATCAAGAATAACACCCAGATCGCGTACGGTATCAACTCTCTGAACAGGTTGGTTTTCTAATATATAATGATATGGGATGGGATGTCGACCTCGCGAAAAAGAAATAAGCAAACACTTTGATACATTGACGTTAATACGATTTTTCAAATGGTATTCTGTCAAACGGTTTAGATCATCTTGAAGTTTAAGACAGCCAAGGGGATTCTTAACTTTGAAGTATATTTTTTTATCATCTGCGCACATCAAAAACCTTGCGTTCATAAATACTTCATTTAAACTAAATTTTCGTGGTGCAATTTCGTAAAAATGATAAAAATTCTATCGTTTATAATGATGCAACATTGAATTCGAGAAAGGTAGTAATTACGACGAAATATCTACATTGGTCAATGAATTTGCAAAACGATTTAGATTTATGCATAAAATATATCAAATTAGGAATATTTTCGTACAAAGATGAATCGTAGTATGTAACTAATAACACATTATATTGTGAGATGAGGTAAGATGTCTATAATTAGGCAGAAACAGGTATTAAAACTAGTTATTATATGCATAATTTAAAATATTGCTCCAATTGAGCGAGCCACGAACTTTGTGGTCATCATCATGCTTTTCCACTTAACTACCAATCATTTTTTATAGCTAAAAAATATACAAATATCAAGCCAATTTCTTGCGTCGTCTTCCACCTTGTGTTGATTATGTTATATCCTTATTTCTTACACAACTTAAACCTTTATTTATTAAAAATACGCCATACCTAAATACAACAGTTACATGAAGAAAAATATGTGCAAGAAACTGTACAAAAATAACATAAAACTGTGTAGCAAAAACAAACAAGGGTTGCAGCTTGCCTACCACATACCGCGCACCGCATCTGAGGACATAAGTCTCCTTGGCAGTGCCCGCATACACGGAAAGTTTGCTCGTTATCAAACGAGAAAAGCTGCCTGAAGGAGCTCTCTGTAATCTGTTAGCCTTAGCATCTTTGTGCTGAAAGAAAGTAATCCAGAAGTACATAATATGTACCTCATTGGATTGAGAAAAGAGGGGAGTGAATTGATTGGACATGATCAATTCGTCGAAAAAGGGTAATTAAAATATGTGATTAAAATATGTATTAAAATATACTCTAAAAAATGTGGTTCCCGTTATGTTCAATTTGTTACCAAACAACCTTAGAAATGGCACTACCAAAAGGGAAAAGGCAAAATAATAGACTGGTTATTCGATCAGGAGTTTAAATATGAATAAAATGGAATATTTGTAAATAAAGATATATATAAAATAGAATTTTTAACTATGTAATATTCTCATGGATGTTTATGTGTGTATATGTATGTTCATATGTATGTTTGTGTATATATGTGTATATATGTATGTATGGATATGTATGTGTGCATGTATGGGTATATATATGTAAAGATATGGATGAGGATGTGATATAGATATAGACTTAGATATAGATATGGATATGTTAATAAATAATGTTTTTAATAAAATGCTTTGTGCCTATCAATTATGTACACACTTCTGTTTTAAATTTTGGCACTCCGGTTCTGTATTTATTTATTTTTTATCTTATAATTGAGTTATCATTCACATATTTTTTGCTTTTTTTTACATTTTTCTCAATATTTTTTTGAAAGCATAAATTATTTGTACTTTTTTTCGCTCCTTATATTTAAGTTAGTAGTAATTATTATTATACAACTACAAAGGATCTTTACCGACAAGCCATATTAATTGGCTTGGTGAGTCCTGCAAAAAAATACATATTTTTTTTAATGTTTTAAAAATAACTAAAACGTAATAATGTATGTAAATAATAAATAAATGAAAAAATAAATAATGGCATACAATATATTCAAACATACAATCAACATTTAGAACTTCGAGCTAACCATACCAATCCATCTTCATCTCACAATGCGTTAACGGTGAAGAGATCTACGAAAAGACGAAAGATCTATCCCAAATATTTCTAAGTTGGGTGACGAATTGACTAATCTCCACATTCTGGACATTGGGGCATAAAAGTTGCTCTAAAAAGATTTGACAAGTAGCAGATTTTGACTTTTGGTGACACGGTTGGGAACATGAAAAGAAATTGATTGCAACAGAGATGGGGCATCAGTAATAGCATGAAGCATTTTGAAAGTACATGTATGGTCCATCTTTGTTCTACGTTTCTCCAATGAACACGGATAAAGAGATTGCTCTATTTCAAAACAGGAATAATTACCCCTTTGTAATCCGAGCAAACCAGGCAACTTTTCTTAGAAAGTTCTCGTACAATAAATTTCATTTGAGAAAAGGAAAGTGATGAACCCGTAACCTTCCGTGTGTGAGTCAAGCGTCTTGACCACTAACTAAATGTGACCTAACTTCTAATAGTTGCTAGTTAAGGTAAATCGAGTTAAAAAAATATGTGATTTTAAGATTTTATTGATGCGTTTTTTTTTTTTTAAATTTATTTATTAACTTAATTTGTATTTATACTCTTTTGTTGATAATCCTATTTTTTACGCCTTTTAAAAAGTTTGTCTAAGTCTTTTGTTTAGTTTTGTCTGGTAGTTTATTGTATAATTTCAGTCCCTGATTTATTAGTAACGATTGTCCTTGTCTTGTTTTGGAATGTTGTATGTGGTAGTGTTCTGATATTTTTTCAAGTTTCATGATGTTGGATTCATCTGACCAAAAGGTTTTTTAACGGCACTTTAATTTTGCGAGAATCGACAGATAAAGGAATTGAAGAAGTGTGTGGTATCAAACATAGGGAGAATGATAATTGTTCACACTGTGTAAAGTGGTCACTTAAACCAGTCAAGTAATATGCCCCGTAAATCACCCTTTCACTCACTTACACTCACACGAACACACTAGTATGTATTGTACGTGTATTTAATGTATTTCTGTGGTTATCTGTCATTTTTTTACTTCTCTGTATATTTTATTTGTTACATTTTTGTTACATGTATTACTGTTGATATCCCCAATAATTAAAAAAAATATTTTTAAAAAATGCCTTGAATTTCATATTACCTTCTCTAAAACGTTCTTAATCTCTTCTGTAGTATGATAAGATTCATCTCTGTTAAAAACATGTCTTTATGATTTTCTTTATGATTACACGAAGATGTTTTTTATTCTAATGCTTTATTATGCTAGTCAGAAGAAACCACGAAACAAAAGGTAATACATCAAATTAACAATGAAAAAGAAACGAATGTTCAATTTTTATTTAATGACTAAAACGCAAAACAATAAGATTTGTGTCCACGGACCTGCCTAAATTAGATATTTCGTGTCGACCTTGCAGGGATCAAATCCGGGACCACATGTAAGGTAGTCAGATGCACAAATCACTACTCCATAAGGCGGACGACTAGGAAATTAGAATACAATTATATTTGTTTTCCATTATAATTCGGAATGTGACATTTATACAGATCAGCGTGGGTGCGAAGGTGATAATTAATGACATAAGTATTAATAACATTAACAAAATGGTCAGTGAAGACTTTTATAGAACAAGAAATGAACGAATGCCGGAAGACTAACATTTTATCATTTTGAATTCAATTTCAATTTATTTATTTTATAAACGTTTATGTACATTGCAAAATATTTCAATGCATACATAACACGAAAAAATGAATACTTTTCAACGAATATACAAAGAATATACAAATTATAGAGAAAGAATGCTATCCTTCATAAACTTTTTTTTCACTAATATAAAAGATGTCGATATCCGAAGAGATACGATTGAGTAAAGACATTGCTTTTCCTACTGGCATTACCATCGGCAGGTTGGTTCTGCAAGCAGGAAGATAAAACAGCTTGAGCTACCTATATCTAAGGTAGTCATTGGGAACATAAAGAAAAATACTCTCCATTACACCTTTGTTGATCGTAATACCACGGATCAATCGAAAAAATACATGAGCAAATATGCATTTCTTATTTTCTCCAAACTATTGTAGCCAAATATTCCCAGTATGGAAGCTTAACCATTTACAGGGCTTATGATCTGTCATTGGTTGGTTCAAGTGGCCACTTAACATACTGTGTAACATTTACCATTCTGCCCATGTGTAAACATTCACATTTCCTTCACTAAGATTCCATAGATCTAACGAAAAAACCAGTTTTTTGAACAAGTGTAAAAACTGCATTTAATGTCAATTGGTTTGCATGTATTATTATTTTCTGTTTTACCTTTTATATCATAAAAGGTACTCGTATTTTCAAAATTATATAAATTCTAATAAATAAATAACTATAACAGAGTAAGTCACTCTCCAAGCACAAGAGTCACTTTTTTGGAGAGTTACAGTTATAACATTTACTAGATGTATACAAGTTGATTTGTATAGAATAAAAAAAAAAACATGTACTATTTGTGAAATATATTGCTTAATAAAAAATAAAATCAAAAAAATACCTCCCTAGGCAGGAAATCTAGCCTGTCTACAAGGACTTGGACATTCTCAAAACATTCATGATTAAATTAACTGGTAAAGACAGACATTGAAAATTTGTTTTCAAGCGTTGCCTATTAGGTAAATTGGTTCAGCCGGACGAATCTCACGCACGTGATGCAGGTTCCACCCCTTTAACTTCACAAAAGTCAAGAGATGAAAGCGTTAAGAAAATGTCGATGTTTAAACATGGGCTGAATAGTGATTGTTACACGGTGCGTAAAGTCGCCATTTATACCAGCCAATGGCAGATCATAAGCCCTGTAAATGCATTGACTTCCATATTCCCTTCTCAAAAATGTTTTCCCTCTGTGTTACTACAATTGAACGTAGTTATGCAGAAAGCAGCCAGTCCACATTAAAAAAAAAAAGAGATATTGATGTAATCGAGTGCAGTTAGGTCAATTCTATATTCTGCTAAAATCAGCTAGACCGCTTTCGTACAAAGAACTGTATTAATCACCTTCGGAAAATGGTGTCGATCACAAAAAAGGCATTCCTCAATTTGTAAAAAAAGCCCAATTCACTAGAAAAATCTTACAGTTTTTGAAAATCATTAAAACTGGTCAAATACATAGTTAGATTCTTGTTTGTAATATGAAAAAAAAAACATATGTATTCATTTTTTATCATTTGTTAAAGTCAAAACATTCCAACTGTTGTGTAAATTTGATAATTCACACATTTCACAAAAGTGCTATTATCTAAGTAACACTTTTATATGGCTGGCTGCTTTCTGCATAACTACGTTCAATTGTAAATCTAAATAACTCCCTAAGGAGGAAATCCAGTCTGTCTACTAATATTTGGACATAATCAAAACGTTGTTTGATTTAATTCTGCTATTTGCATTCCTCTCAACAATAGATCATCCAGATTCTGCGAGGATAGCGATAACACTTCAATCGCCTGTCAACACAGTGCCCTTTGATCAGGAAACAGTAAAAGTAATTTATTTATTATGTAAGCAGACAATAGGGAAATATCACATAGTAAGAATGCCAATAAAATGTATGAAATAGATTTAGAATAATTAATTATTTTCAAAATCAATATGGATTTTCTCCAAACATGTTTTCATTCATAAATGTAAAAAATAAATTTAATAAAAATACGTTCGCAGAAAAACGCGACATGTTTGGCCTTGGTAGTTGTAACGTCAAAATTCGTGATGATATTCTCAACAAATTTGAATGGTCAGGAACAAATAAACATGAATCGTTACGTATTAGGGGCGTGGTCAATAGAATGACAGTTTTTGCGAGAGTTTAAAATTACAAATTCGAAAATATTTTTTATGCTACTCTATGTAATATTTAGTAAAAAAAATATTTTTACTGCACAGTATTTCATAGACCTTTATTACTTTTAAAATGTAAAAAAAAATATGTGGTATTTCCCTTTCGTTAGAATAAATTTCCTAACAAGACGAAACGCGTCACAATATACGCTTTTTTATATTAAAAAAAAAATAAAGTAGAATCATAATTCAATAAACATTTTTTAATTTTTTAAAATAGATTGATCCTCTAAGCTTCTATTAAGAGGCTTGTCAGGAGGTGGAAAAGAGGGGGTATAGAAGGAGGTTATGAAAAATTCACCACAACACCCATACCAATTGAGAAAAAAATATTTCTTGAATTTTTTCTTGCAACTGGCAAGAATCGAGCCCGCGACGCCAGTTTCACAGTTAGCCGTCTAACCAACTGCTCCGCGTCGCCTGTCTAAACGTGTTTTATTTTGGATACTTTGCCAAATTAAAAAAAAAAGTAAAAGTCATCTCAATCGTCAGGTTTACATAAAAAAGCAAATAACAAGTTTAGTAAGCTTTAAAAAATAAAAGACTTGCACTTTAATATTATCTTTCTCACGGTAAAAATTAAAGCACTTGTTCGGCACTGTTTCTCTGAAACGTATAAAAAAAATCACAACAATAAAATACTTTAAATGACATCACAAGTTTTTCTAAATCAACCAATGATAGAGTGTTGTGATAGATTTCCGGTTCCTGGGAAGCCAACCCACCAAGCAGGACAACTCACCGAAGCGAACTTGTGACGTCATGCGCGGAGTAATTACGAAACTTCTGAACCAATATCATAATACTATTTTACGTTTTAACTAGAAAAGAACGTGGGAAAAATTATACGAAAATAGCCAAACGAATTAATCAGACCCCTTAACATGTCATAATCTTCGTTTTGTAAGTTTGTTCGTATCCTATATAAGACTTAGGAGGACGCACAAGAGCTGGCATCTGAGAGAGACGCCTGGAGGATCTTTGTGGACTCTATATGCTCCAAGTAGGAAGCGGACATGGAATTATGATGATTCATTTTCAGAGACCGGGTTTCGCCGTGGCCAACATCGACAGACTGGTAATTAATTTTTCATTGTTTCGTGGACAAACACTGTCCTAAAAATGCATGTACCGTTTATTAGGTAGTGAATTTCATTCGACTTATAAAACTTCCAATGACAAATCACGAGAATTTTTTCCTTCTTAGAAATGACAATGATGTTAGCCAATCGTTAAATCGATGTCAGTTTCGCTTAAGTAGTATCCATGTCCGCTGAAATATAATTGGAATCGTAAATTCGGACAAATATTATTTACATTTTGGACAATAACAAGAACGGGTTTTGCTGTTCCGAAAAATTTGATGACAGTCGATAGACCGTCGCATTTCATTCCGTTTACGCGGGGTTTGGATAAATTAGAACTTTGAAAGATGGCGTATGCAATTTCGGTACCCACGGCTAGAAGCATTATACTCTTGTGTCGTCATGTGCCCCTTCCACTCGCTATCGACCAACCAGCGATCGAAGACTTTCTCTTTGGACGGAGTCGTTGTACCGCAATCTTCGGTTTCTCTAGTAACTCCGCGAGACCCCGCTAGTGGCGGTGGTGTCTGCATTTGATCGTTTGTCATATGCGCGTGCGCGGAATCGATAAAAGTCGACACGCGAAAGTGAGGTTATAACCTAATTTGTGTCAAATCTTCTTAATTATCTATGGTTAGTTTTCAAATACAAATCTCGTAAAAACATTTCTAATTGCCTCTTTTCACGCAAAGTCAAAATTTCAATTTTATACTCTTATGTTTCACAGATTGTTTTGAATAAAACACAATACAATTTATTATCATTTAAAGTAAATAAGTACAGTGGTTAATTTTACGATTGAAGTACCTGACTACGTTGATTGTGTCGGCTTTCTATTTATTCAAATTGGATTCTAACGTGGGTATGTTTCAATAATTAAAAATGTTACAAGTACCTAAGGTATGCAAATAACAGTTTATTTTGATTGAACACCAATAAACATTTAAATAAAATTAAATAATTTGTATTTAAGATACATGTTTGTTTAGTAAAGTTTAATTTTTTTCCCAAATTTGAGAATTTATTCTGATAAAAGAATATTCACACAAGTATATATGAATACATAGGTCCTTTAAGATTCAATTAAAATATAAATATTTCATCAATCAATTCCGATAAATATTTTTTTTCAACGATAATTTTTCCCGTTATAACAAAATAATATAAGCGTACGCCATGTCTAACAATAAGATATAATATTTTTAATAATTCTAGTATAACTTCATTATGAATTTTAATAAATGTGCACATGATTTTCGAAAAGCTAGTTTCTAAAAATTAGCTTGTGAGGTTCAAAAAATCTGATAAATTGTTTGATATTTCTTGGATTATAATTTCAATATATTAGAAAGGATTTAGAGAAATTTGTTTTGTGTTTTTTTCTTTATAGTTGATATTAAAAACAATATCTAAAAACATGAAACATTTGACATTAAAGTTCTTATTTTAAAAGCACATATAATAATTTGATGTATATAATACGGAAATAAATAAATATAATTTCTACAGTATAAGTGAAATTTTACACAAATTAACCAATGCAATAAACCGAAATTCTACTCAATTGCTGTTGACAGTGATAAACAATAAACACAGATTACATACTAAACGGATTTTTTTTTGGGAATTGGGTATTTACTTCATTATAAGGTATTGGAAAGTTTAATAAAAACTTTGAGTAAAATAAAATCAGTTTTGTGAAGCGCTATGTTAAGTTATATTAAGTTTAAAAAACAATAGTCTATATTAAGTTTAAAAAATTACGACGTATAAGTTATCCAACATAATAATAATAATAGGATAAATTAAAACCGAACTGGAGAAACAAATCAAAAGACCTATTCCATCCTAATTTTCATTCTGAATTCATTGATTCATGTAATAAAATATGATAATACCTATATGATTCAAAATTGAATTAAAAACTTACTTTTAATTTATTTGTTTTTACAATTTTAAAACGTTTAAAACTAAACACAAATATTTTTCTGCATTTAAGAGGTAGTAACGTAAAATCTTGTAAATAAATATGAGTGTGTATTCTTATTTTTAAAGAAATATTTGTGTCAACAATGTTTGAGTATGTCCAAATGCTTGCAGAATGGCTGAATTTTCTCCCTAGGGAGCTATTAATATCTAAATTTGTTGCAACAGTGAGGAACATTGGCTGGTTTAAGTGGCCACTTTACACACTGTGTAACTTTTACCATTCTGTCTGTGTTTAAACGTCCACATTTCTTAGATAAACCTCTCCCACATGATAAAGGTTTCAGCTCTTTTACTTCATAAAAGTCAACTGATGGAAGAGTTGAGGAAATGCGGACGTTCAAACATAGGCAGAATGTGAATGTTACACAGTGTGTAAAGTGGCCACTTAAACCAGCCAAAGACAGGTCATAATCCCTGTAAATGCCTAGACTTCTATATTCCCTTCTCAAAAATGTTTTCCCTCTCTGTTACAACTAATTTAGAAATATTTGTGTTCTTAAGATTAACCGAAATTTTTTCTTCAATCTTAAGTAAGAAAAAAAAATTTTTTTTTCAGTCGTAAATAACCGTGTTAGAAAATAAGAAACACGTTTGGTAGGGCAAAATTCGAACCTCGATCCTCCTGCTCTGGAGTCCGCGACACTAACCACGGGACCACAACCAGTCTCGATATATTATGGAATTCTCATGTAAATATTTATGCAATAATAAAACATATAGATAAATGCTACTGTGTTTTGTAAAATAAATTGAATAACGTTCGCACGACTTTTTAGACCGACCATTCAAACTGTCACGGCTCCCACTAATTATTTTGATTACGGATATAACAGCGCTAATGAGATATGGCCCAGCGTTTAAAAAAATTAACTAACTTATTTTTGATTCAAAGTCCAAACGGATATAACTTATATTATTTATTTATTAAAATTATAAAATATGTGTAAACTATCTACTACCACCATCACGCCATTTCACTGCAGTTGTAGGCAGAGGCCACACGCACCTATCCCGAGATTTATTCCTAGTGTTATACTGCCCTCGTAAGCAAAAAGGAAGCTGATCGCCAAAAATCACAACATGAATTAAATATGAGGTAAAGTTCCATAAGAAATTTCGAGCTAATTGATATAAAGCAATAAGCAGTAGTTATATAAATTGTTTACGACTCACGCAAAAACCCAGAAAGAGGAAATAAGTCCATCTCATATTGATGCGCGCAATATTGTATGTAAATAAACTAATATCGATACTAGTCTTTAAATAGAAAATTAAATAAAAGGAAATGAAGAGAAGAGAGTTTGAGGAAGAGATAGGTTTTTTTTTCAGAAGTTATTAAAACAATGTTGCTGTAGAAACACTTCAGATAGGGAATGAGAGATGATTAACTCTTCAAAGACTGTGGTAAATAACTCCTTTATGCGCGGTGATAAAAAATTGTGTTACCACAGCAAAATACGGAATTTTTTTAAGTTCAGACATTTAAAAAAAAAATTTACATACTGTTTAATATTTTTTTTCCATAATTAATAAAAATACACATATAATTTAGCCTTGTTATAGCAAAATAAGTTGAAAATTATAAATACACCAGTCATCTTACATGCGTGCGTCCCCCAAAAACCGACTGTATCTGTTTCACACAAACATCGGCCACAGAACAGCGTCTCCGTCTTCCTTGTTATGAGTTCTATTTTCGTGCTCTCACTTACAGAGATTTATTGCTGTATTGGCGTCACGTTCATTCTTCACGTAGTCAGGTTAAATATTTTTTGTACTAAAATCCAGCACAGTTAGACAAATTTTACTTTCCAAATCCGGTGTGAGAATGTTCATTTGAAGATTACAAAAAAACAATTTTATCGTTTAAAACACAATTTTATCGTTTAAATTCGTCCTTGTATCGTATGTAGACTAGTGACATCCTAGCCATACAAAAGTTTAAAAGAAGGAATTGTGTATGGGAATAAGGAGGGTGCTTTTCCTTTCAGGGAAGTTTATCGAGGGTTAAAGCTATTTCAGCAGAGATGTAAAATTATTTCAAGAAGTAATTAAAAAGATTGTAAATATATTTACAGATCTTATTTTATTTATATTAACGTGAAGTGAACATTTAAAAATACTATAATCATTACATAATAGAGAAAAAAAAATACCTACTATTATAAAGTAATTTATGAAAGAATAATAAACAAAACTATTTACTAAAGAGAGGGATCAAAATTGGACTAAGTAGGAATGGAAGAGGGAGATATATGTTTAAGTTGAATTTGATTTAGTGATCGCACGAAAGAAGACAACTTGTTATGAAAGAAATCATGACTGGGCTATTTGTTGGCAGATCTAAAAATTCTAAGCAAAGCGGAGTTAGAACTATAATTAGTTCTTATATACATAATGTAATATACAACATTCTGGTGCTCAATCACAGATGTTTACCACGTCCATTAAAAGTCCTTAACCCACACTTAATCTTAATTTTTATCCCGTCGGTAATTACCGGCAAGTGCGGCCATTGTGATTGAGCTGCTTGTCCATATTAAATATTCATGGCGATTTATTAACTATATTACATCGTAGTAGTGAATAATAATAATAATAATTATATATATTTTTAAGCCACTCCACAGGTTTATTAAACCTTAATTGATTGGCAATTATTTGTTTACGGTTCCATGAAACTTTAACATAATTACGACAAAACCAGTGAAAAAAATATACAACAAACTGCAAAATATAAAAAAAAGAACAAAAACATCGAGAAAAGTGTACAATAATATTTAAAAAAAATGATATTACATCTGTAACAAATGTAAATATTTACCTTTATAAAAGAAAGGTAAATTAAAGAAAATGGCAGTTTTAAAAAGGAAGAAAAAAAAAGAGAGAAAAAAATGCTTTAAAAAGTTTACTTCATGGTTTATATAAATATTAATACTAAACAATAATAAATTTAAAAAATAATTTTACACACGATTAAAGAGAAAACAAAAGTGAAGAACTGATCATTATTTGAATACTTAATTGTTAATTCGTTTTCAAAACACAGGGCTTGATAATCAGCGGCGTGGTATAAAATAAATCTAAATTACCGATTTGCAAGTCGCTGCATGCGAACAATTTAATTTAACAGTTCGGGGCAGTCTGTTTTATTATTTAATAATTTTTAAATAAACAAGAGGTCATTTATTGTCCTCCTGCTTGACATTAATGGTAAAATAAATCAGTCATCATGGATTTATAATTTATTTCTGACACAGGTAGACCTAATTATGATATAATATACATAATAAATTGAATCAACTTAACCTAAACAATCTTAGAATCTATTTAAATGTATAATAGGTATAGTCATGGTACGATTTAGGCAGACATGGCAAGTGTGTCATCTCAAGTCAGGAGTGATAACACCGCTTGATTCTTGAATGCTTGTCTTTGCTGTAGGAACACAGCGACAGTATCGACAGTACTGATTATAAAGATTTTGATAACTGTTCTGATGATCATTGGCGGAAGGGAAAAGAATCTGATGCTAGTCCTAAAATTTCCCACAGCATTGGTACGCAAGTTACGGCGAAGTACATTAAGGTTAATCTGACCAAGGACATCTTTATACTTAGATAATATTTTGTGCAAAAATATTATACCAGCATATAATAAAATAACATGTAAAAAATTCTTACATCTTTTTGAATGATACATTGTTTTATTATTAATTATTTTTATTTAATTCGTTTTGCATGAAGGATTTTGAGCAGGAAATAATTTGATTTAATATATTATTCACAAATGTATTTATAACATTTAGGAAATTATATTAAAGAGTTATAAGAGTAACTATTCATTTGAATACTTTGTTATTATATTTTTTAATCCTTCCAATTAATTTGATGTTAAACGTCAAATTTAAGAATTTATTCGCTTCCTTTTGTATGAAGTATCAGACGTGAAGAAGGAAAACGAATTTTATTATTTAAGCAGCGTGACGGAAAAAAACGTGCTTTGTTCAATATTTTGTTTTTAAAAATTCGGTGAACGTATTACAACAGAGATCGAGAAAATTTTAGTGGAGGGAATATGGAAGTCTAGGTATTTACAGGACTTATAGCCTGTCATTGGCTGGTTTTGTTGATTACACCAACTTGTCCAATCTCCAAGAAGTGGAAAAATTGAAAACTATTTTTAGGCATGGAAAGACAGGCTAGCAAGAGACACGGAATCATTAGCATATAAAAAACAGTTGACCGTTTTATTACTCATTTTTGCTCCCATTCTTAAATCTTTGAGTTCTTTTACACAGTTATCGGTGGATAAGTTGAACAACCATGGTGACATTACACATTCCTGATTTAACATAAAGTAGAATAAATAAATATAATAAATAAAAGGTATGCCGTGTTTGCGTTATCTAAAACATTTAAGTTTGTATTATTATACCATGATTGTATATGCTCTTTAATGCGTGTTTTAAAGGCTCTACCCGTTTGGCCTACGTAGCATGTATTTTTACAGTCATTGCAATTAAGAAGGTAAGTTCCTTAGTTGGAAAACTTATCTTTTTTGTCTTTAGTATTAACCAACAAGTTAGCTAAGGAATTGTTATTGTAAAAGGCTGCGGTGCATTTATTTTTATTTATTATTTGTCCAATTTTATCACTAGTTTTTCCAATATCCGAAAGTTTTGCCCAACGCTTTCAGTCTTTATTATAAATGTTTGTTGTCAAACTTTGGGTTAATTTATTATTTACGAGACGCTTTTGTTTCTTTCTTATTAGGTTTTCAACTAATGCATAATTATATCCGTTATTTACCTCGATAAATTTAATTATGTTTAACTCATTGTTATAATTATGTCTTTTAAGTGGTACGAATAACAGTCTATGAATTAAAGAATGAAATACAAACAATATATGTGAAATATGATGTCGAGAATTATTACGTATAATGTTATCACTATCAAACTTAAATAAAAGGTATCTTGTGATATCATTTGGCAATAGTTTTACACAAAAAGGCGATCACAAGACTACACTCCGCGCTATTGTGAAACATGTTTGCATGTCTGGTGTAATTGCTTTGCGATTTTTTAAATCGCATCGTCAACGTTCCGCGTAACATAATGGAGTTGCGTCTAATAACAACTATTTGATAAGCTATTATTATAAGCATATTGTGCTATCAACAATTAAACACAATTCAGGTTCTGATCGATTTGAATGGAAGCCTAGCTATCGTCAATTCCTGTAAACTATTTCGATAATGTAAAAAGTATAGCCATGGAATCGTAAATGGAAAGATATAGTATTTTTACGGGAAAAGGGTTATGAAAAATATTTTTTTATGCGTTATGTTAAAAACGTTTTATGGTAAAAAATAAAGCATTAAATTGCAAAGTTTTGAAAAAAAAGTCGGTTTAATAAAAGCGAATTACTTTAAACGGCACGACGCCACAACGCGACGTCACAAGTTCCTCCGAATCAACTAATGATAGAGTCCTGTAATTGATTTTCGTTTTACGGGAAGCCAACTCACCAATCAGCAAAACTCATCAATGAGAATTTGTGACGTAACACGCGGAATACTTTCAAAATTACAAAACTTGAAAAAATCATAGCGCTGATAATACGATACATAAATATATATTTTTATTTTTTTTTGGTTTATTTTGATAGTCTTTTAACAAATTAAAAATTATAAAAAAAAACACCGAATTTCCTCATTAAGTTAAGGATTAGACATTAGAAACATTACGTTACATTCTTCCAACAGGAGAACATTACTGATTATTGAACTGTTCATTATATACAAATATTATATAAAAGTGTAGATTTTTTGTTTATTTTTGTTTCAAATTTTCTATTAAATTATAAGATTCGGAATTAATACCTAAAATATGTCCAAATATTTATTATTTTATTTCGAAGAAAGTGCCTTAAGGCAATACTCGCGCCCTTATATGTATGTAAAATTTATATATATATTTTTTTTATTTATTTTTATTTGGGAAAAAAATCACAGTTTTTACGTTTATTTTTATTTTCAAAAGGAATAACCAGCTAAGCCTCTATTTTAGAGGCTTGTCAGCAGGTAGAAAAAAAGAGGATATGGAAGGTGGTAGTGAAAAATTCACCACAACACCCAGACCAATTGAGAAGAAAATTTTTCATGGATTTTTTTCTTACAACTGGCGGGAATCGAACTCGCGACGCCAGTTTTACAGTCGGCCGTCTAACCAACTGCTCCACGACTCCTGTATACAGTAAACAAGAATATAAACAAAATTGTGAAAACAGTAACTATAAATTTTCCACAGTGATGTAAGCTATTGATTAAGTACATTATCGGCATCAAAATAAAAGCAATTTAACAATCAAGAAATTTTAGACACTTAAAAGTTGTAAATAATATAAAAATAAATATATTTATATACTGTAATAAAAATAAAGTAAATAGAAATAAGATAAATTTAAATTTAAAGAAAAAGAAAAGAAATAAAAAAGTTAAATGTTTATATATAATGTGTTAAATAATTCGTTTTAAAATTAGGTAACTACAAAAACTCACGAAAATGTATTTTCTGACATGCCCCGTGTGCCTGTTACAAACATTTTTTTTATAAAATCCTATCATAATCCCAAGTAAGTTTAATTATAGGCAATTAAATCAAACTTTGGGAATATTATGAACGCTACAGTTGCCTGTTTCCGTACAAATTTATATTGGATTCCCTAACCTTTTGTATTCTTGATAAAATGTTTATTATGGGAACTATAACCACCCAAAAAGCGCCCAGTTCTATTTGTTGTCTTCTGACGTACGGATACAAAAAAAATGATAACTACTTAAAAAAAAAACAAAAGGTACCGACACAGACGATTTCTTTTTGATACTCTTTTTTAAAAAAGCAACAAATTCGGTTCAATTTTAATGTGCGGAAAAACTAGACAACGAAACGTCGATTTTAGTTAGCCAGAATCAGTGCGACGTGCAGTTGTCTTTTTCGCACAGTATCGGAGAAGCGTTTGCGAGAGAGTGACAGTGAAACAATGTTCTAATATCTATTTTCAACATTAGTTTTGTAACGTTTGTTTTGTAGTTTGTAGGTACCAATACACGGAACACAGGTGTGACAATTCGAGCAAAATACAATAATATGCATTGCCAAAGATGACGCAATATCTTAGTTTGTTCAAGTATCAAATCTACATGATTTACAATGTACCGATTTCGATACGAAGAATAAGCTTAACCTAATATTTTAGTTACACGGTTGATTAATGAATTTGTATAAATTAGCGTGTGCATTTATCAAAGAATTATTAAAATCACGGAACAGCTTATCTTAACAGTTAAGTGCTTTTAATTTAAAGTTATGAAATTCATTTAAAATATATCAAAGTACAATAACCTGCATTCAGTATATTATTATGAACGAAATATGTAGTTTCATTTTCACTTTTTCCACATTTAACTTTTTTTGATGTATTAAAGAGATTCACTCCAGGATATTTTATAGCTCCTGGGCCCAATTATAATGGGAAGCTTTTTCTTTATTTATCTTAAATTTTCTTACAAAATAAAATAAAGTTTTCTGTATGTAAAGCAGAATATATTCCTACAATTTTTTATTCTAAATATGTTCAATTCATATAATTAAGAATAGTCCAGAAGGATCGTAGAATCATATTTGAATACATCGGACTGTGTCCAATAATTCCCCCACTTAGACACACTTTCGCCGCGCGCATACTTGAAGTCACCGAGTAATATTGCCAGATCGCGATGAATATAACCATAACACAAATGTAAATTTTTCTAAAATTTTATTGTGCACTCGGAAACATTGATTGACACAACAGAGTAGATAAGTAAAGGGTCATTTAATAAGAATAATTGAATTAATGAACTTAAAATATAAAACAAATTTTATTTGACATAAAACGGGTATTTTTATATCATGTTAAATAATATTTTATGTTTTAAAGATAATGTCGGCCAAATGTCCACCACGGTGTTGTTTAATCCGAGGTTCAATATTCATTATTTCTCTTATTATATGAGCAAAGTAGGGTAAAAATTTTTAGTTCAAAAGGTTTGTTCCATAGGAACAATACTCTACATTAAATATATCCGATACGTGGGAATAACGATTGCTGAATTCATGAAGTCTGCTCAATACGTCATTACAAGACTTAGTATACACTGTCCGTGAATTGTTGCTACAAAATGGTGGCACCTGTCTAGTAACTCTTCCAGGCACCCTAAATTGGGAAAGCATATTCTATGTGGGGACGAACTAGTTAGCTGTAAAGTGTTTTGATGATATATATATTTTTAAAGTCCGTCATTCTATTGACAAAACCAAGAAGTTTGAGAGATTTGTTTACAGCATTTGCCATGTAAAAATAATTTTGATTTTTATTTTGATTATAAATAAAAAAAAAAATAAAAAATTACACGATATTGAAAAAAATATGCTCTCACCAAGCCAATTTGAGTGACTTGTCGATAGAGATTAAAAAAATATTTAAATACCCGTTTTGTTAAGTTTTGTTGACATTTTATTACATTTTTATTTTGTCATTATTTCTGTTGATGTCCATTCATAGAGAAATGTTAATTGGTTAAATAACCAAGAAAACAAAATAAATTAACCGGATATGATACCACAT
Source organism: Micrasema longulum (assembly GCF_059751315.1). Classification (NCBI taxonomy): domain Eukaryota; kingdom Metazoa; phylum Arthropoda; class Insecta; order Trichoptera; family Brachycentridae; genus Micrasema; species Micrasema longulum. The sequence goes on along the minus strand of NW_028277535.1, from coordinate 622,642 downwards.
TAAAAACATTCAGCTACTGCCCATAACTTATCTGAAGTAAGGTTTTGTTTTAAATTTGTTTTCGATAAAAATTAACATTGCTACGATTTCACGCATGTTAATTTTTTTGAGATGCGAGGTGACAGAGCATCATTATGGTTGATTACTGTTAAGAAAGTAAAAATTAAATTATTTTTTTTGTAGAAATAGGGAACTGGTATTAAATTACTGTTAATTGTCGTAACTTTGACCGGATATTTCGTTAAGAAATGTTATAAATTTCCTTGCGACAAAGTTGTCGTGGGCAAATTTACTTGCAGAGGAAAAGTTTTTTATGGAGATACTAGTCTTGAAGATGATGCGAAATCAATAAAACCGATCACTGGTTATTTTAGATTTGTAGATATAAGTATCACTCGTCTTTTATTTCTATAATAAACTACAATGAACTTCCGCCTAAAATTATCCCTAACAAACTGAAAATTAATAATGTTTGGTCGAAGTAACTATTTCTGGGTTATAAGTGTTGATAATGCAATTGTAAGGCTTATTAAATTTTATATAACTTGTATATTTCCATACAATATGTTAAAATTAGCACGGTTTGATTTTTATGTTTATTTAGAAAATTCTCAGATACTTTTTTTGCTAAAGGAAATCGAGTGGAGATTGTTCAATCTCATGGTATACTGGTTAGTTCGTTTGCCTGTCACTACCCACTAAATAAAATAAAAATACGTTTAAATAATTCGTCTGAATAAATAAACGTATAAATAAATGAAAAAACACGTTTAGTAAAATTAAATTTAAAAAATGAAAGTATGACGAAATATGAAATCACTGTGAATGGAGTTATACTAAAACAAGTAAAGGAATTTGTGTATCTGAGAAGTACGTTTACTAGGGATGGAACGACAAAAAGGTATTGAAAGGAAGGTGAGTGCCGGGAAGAGAGTGAACTTAAATCAACCTTGGCAAAAAAAAATTGTCGCAAGAGGCAAAGGCAAAAAGAGGAGAGTCCTGGTCCCGACCCTGATGTATGGGAGCGAAGTATAGATTTGGAAAAACAGGGATGAAAGTAGGCCGAATGCCGTCGAAATGCAATCTCTCAGGCAAATGTGTGGTAAAACTATGTACGATAGATGCACAAATGTTGAGATCCGTACATTATCTAAGGCTGAGACAAGCATTATCGACAAAATCAAGAAAGGAGCTCTGCGCTGGTTTGGACATCTAGAGCGAATGGACAGCGAAAAAACGACTATGAATATTTACAATGCGAATGTGGATGGATGCAGAAAACGTGGAAGACCGAGAAAAACACTGCATGAACAAATCCAACAAATACTTGAAGATGGACATGTCAAAAGTCGGAATAATCGGCGCGCGTGCATGAGAAAATGTATGAATGTAGAGGAAGCGATACCAACTTACGGGGAAACGGCGTGATGGTTTGTTGTTGTAAAAATCAATCCACAATAGGCGATTTTACCTGGAGTGTCAATTTAAAAGTTAAGGATTAAAATTTTAATATTGAGATTAACACCGATTAAGTTTAACTTTTAAAAATCTTGTTTTGCCATATAAGGAACGGTATGCGGCACAGGGCTTGTCATATTTTTTACAAACACCTGCGTAAAATCGCATCAAGTGTGAAAAAAATCCCCTTTATGCACGCTCACATTATGGTTTAAAATTAAATGGTAAAAATAATAAGACAAGTAATTTATGTAAATCCTTTTCTTAATCTCCGTGATTAATAGCCTCCGTACGAGTATCCTTGCATTATGTATCGGTCACACGATAACAAAAATAGACATGTTTTTTCGCCCGGTAAAAAGTTCTCCAGCCAAATCTGTCACGATTACAGTTAAGTACACGAGTGGCCTAGAATTTACAGTTTGACAATCAATTTGTTTTATCTGACGCGGTGAAATATTATATCGACTGTCGATTGTAATAAATTAGGAATGCATTTTTTGTCGACGCGCAAAGAAATAAGAGCGCATGACGATATTACACTTCGCAGGATGTGTTGGCTAAATTAATGGGCGAAATGTTCTAGAAAAAAAAAGACTTATGAATGTCGTTATTTATTTATTTTAATATCGTATACACCAATTTAATGATTTGATAAAACACTGCCAGAAAAAAAAGATTGCGTCATATTACGAAGGTATGTATTTTTGCGAGTTGTCGCAATCGTGTTATATAATGTCAATTAAGCATTTAAAAAATCATTACATAAAAATACATAAATTATTTTTAATCGTCGTACAGTTTTTAAATATTGAGTTTTTCTAAATCTATTTTTAAAATAAATATTTAAGAATTATGATTTACCCACATATTTAAGTATTGGGACCATTTTACTTTAGTCGCAATTAACCATTTTAGAAAAATAGGAAGTTGTGGTAGAGGGGGTTTCTAAACTCGGACTTCCTAATCCGGAGTTCACGACATTACCTACAAGACCTCAACCATTACTAATTGTATTTAAAAAAAATATTTTTTTTTGTTGTTTTTTTACAATAAACATAAGTGATAAAACAGAGTATTAAAAAAATAAAGCATAATTACATAGCAATGAAATACATATTAATAGTAAAAAAAGTAAACAAAAAATCCCACAAAGTTATGGCCTGGTGGGTATACAAGAAAATGTTTATAAATTTTCGCTCCTATAATAAATAATGGTCAGTTATAATATTTTTGTGTAACATAAGAAAGAAAAAAAAATTCTGTAAAAGATAATATGGTATTATTCTATTTTCTTTTGAGTTCATCACAAAATTTCTGAATTTTCCAAAAGCACCTACTCTTTTTGTCCAAAAAATATTTTTCCAAGCGATTATCAACGAATCAATTTTATTATTTCCATCCATGAGGCCGTATGCATTTCGTATTAAAGAAATGTCGGGTAAAATTATAGTTATAATACAACTGTATTCTTCATCCGCCTGGGCATGCAGGCGCAGTTTTGCAATATTGGTCACTGTGTCAGGCACCGTGGCTTAGTTGGTTAGACGGCTAACTGTGAAACTGGCGTCGCGGGTTCGATTCCCGCCAGTTGCTAGAAAATGGAAGAAAAATTTTTTTTAATCGGTCTGGGTGTTGTGGTGTATTTTTTTTCATTTTTTTTTTGCACCACAACAGGCCAGGAGGCCTAATTACAGCGGTGAATTACATCACAGAGCACCCAGGCTTGAGAAAAATCACATTTCAATTTTTGTGTTCTCACCGGGAATCGAAACCCGGAACCTTCTGTGCGTGAATCAAGCGTCTTGACCACTACACCACGGAGGCCGCCGATTTTTCATTACCTACTTCCATATCTCCTCTATCCTACCTGCTGACAAGCCTCTAAATAGTAGCTTAGCGGGTTATTCTCTTTAAAAAAAACTGTATTAAAAATAAATCTTGCGTATTTTTTTGATCGGAATAAATATTTGCATTCTCATTATAAACCCAAATATTTCAATTTTGGGGTCATTTTAAACGATTTGTAAAAACTTAGTATTAGAAAATGGGTATTAAGTTGGGGTAGAGTGGGGTTCGAACCTCGGTCTTTATGTACGAAAATGTGTATATTTTTATGAAAATTAAAATAATTTTTGTCGGTAACCTGCAATTGAAAATGTTCAGAAAAAAAATGTACCTATATATCGATACCCGAATTCAAGAAGGCAACATTAACTAAAATCTAGTTTAGAGATATTGACGTTTTATGGTTTTTATTCTCGAGATAGGCATTTATCTATAATGTATAAAAAAATAAAAATACCATCACTTTTGACTTACTTTTGTTCATCGCCAATTCGCTCTCCAGGCATACATCATAATTTCTAGAGTCTATTTTTTGCAAATCCTCGTTACGCTTGCTAACAGAACTGCATCATCAGCATACAACAAGCAGCTTACTGAACAATTATCCATAAACTAAATGTATTTTTATTGATAATGTGGTACTGAACTGATAAAAATGTATGCGTTGAAACTGTAACGAAAATTTTGATAACGCTTTGTCGAATCTTTGTTAAAAAGCGGCGTGGAACTCATTATAGTACAAACATGCTCACCGGCTGCATGTTGTTTCCCGGTTTAAAATGGCGACACGGAAAAATTCCTTCCAAAATCTCGTTTATTGATCTTGACACATGACGTCGTGTTGTCCCTCGTGACGTCACGACTTGAGTTTGTAGGTACTCGTGATTCCATAATTAACATCAGCGCTGTGAATTCACAATGAATTCGCAATAATAATAACAACAACAAATAAATCCTAGAGCTAATATAAAAAAGCTATTCCAATATAAAAGGAAATTATTCATCAATATAAATATTCGATTTCTTGTAACTTCGACAGGAAATATTGGTTTAAAAAACGCTTTTGCACCGCAATGTACTAGAGGTGGTAAAACAATTGAACGTAGTTATGCAGAAAGCAGCCAGCCATAGAAAAGTAAAAACTGAGATAATAGCGCTTTTGTGAAAAGGGTGAATAATCGAATTTACACAACAGTTGGACTGTTTTTGATTTAAACAAATGATAAACAATGAGCACACTAGTTTTTTTTACTAGACAAACAAGAATTTTATTATATATTTGACCAACGTTAATGATTTTAATGTACCGCAAGATTTTTCTAGTGCTGTGGGTGTTTTCTGCAAATTGAGAAATGCGGTTTTTGTGATCGACACCATTTTCAGAAGGTGATTTATACAGTTTTTTGTATGACAGCAGTCTGCCGGTTTTTAGCAGAATATAGAATTGACCTTACTGCACCCGATAACATCAATATCTATTTTTTTTCAAAATTGTGGACTGGCTGCTTTCTGCATAACTTCGTTCCATTGTAACTGCCATTTTAAAACAGTTACTCTTCCGAAACACCTAAAACAGATTCACAAAAATAAATTATATCGTGTAAAAAAAACAAAAATAAATTACCAAGCGCAAAGGCATATAAAAAAATACATTTCGGCTGGCGCGAAAAATTCAACGCCCTGCCGCACCCCCTACCGCGCTTTGCTCTAACTAAAATCTTTATCTATAATATCTACATACTCGTATTATCTCCCAAGGAATAAGGACTTACACATGTACGCATGAAATCTCCCCGGCCCGTCTGCACCTGGCTTCACTACCGCGCAGTCACGTGACTTTCTGTATCTATTTTAAAATTTTAAAAAGCACGAAGTCGTTGGTCGTTACCGTTATAAAATAACGCAAACACTGAAGGTATTTCCACAACGGAGGAGCAAATTTAACTGAAACAGTGTCACTGGAAAATGCCCATCGACACTGTTTCAGTTTAATTTGCTTCTAATTAAATCCTGTTTAATTTTTACTGGTGTTCATTTTTACGTTTTTGACACATCCAACCAAACTTAATACAATACTATCAGAATTTACATACAGTAATAAGGCACTTAATGGTAGGGGGAATCCCTTTCAAAGAAATCCTGTTTCGTAAAGACATTAAAAAAAATGAGTTTTTTAAACGTCTTCACGAAACAGCTTAATTTGTGAAACGGAAACTGTTATTGTTATTTTTATTAAAAAAACTGAAATGCTCACCCTTTCAATGTAACCAAAACGCGAGACTGATGACCTTACCTTCATGTAACCGATCGTCTAGATGCGCTGAATCTGTAATCTGTAATACCAATGCAGAATTCTATGAGGATAGGGAAATTATAATGATTTACTGAAAATACCCCGAGAATTTGTAATATTATAAAGTTGGACAGCGAAAAAAATTTAAACTTTAAATCAAGTATTTTAAATATGAAAAAAGAACATTAAAAGCCCTTTTTGATTCCCGTTCCGTAAAAAAACTCCTAAAAAATTATCATCAACTCGAAATCGAGCAAAAAACAACTGAAATAATATTGCTGAAATATCCTGATTTTTTTTCTAGCCAAGCAATCATCATCATCATCATTCTCTTTCCGCTCCTAATGGAGCATAGGGCACTGCATTTTGTAAATAAATTTTGGGTAAAATATACGTATGTTTTTAGTTTTTAATAATGTTAATATTACTTTTTAAATTTATATACTTTTTCAAACTTTTTTCTTTGTATAGAAAAAATAAGAAACCTGCTGACAAGCCAGTTTCGCAGTTTAGTGGGTTTAATTATTTTTCCTTTTATATTTTCTGTTCAGGTTAACCTTCTTAAATAAAAATAAATTCAAAAAAAGGTACCAGTTCAGAGACTATGAAATATTTTAGTGTGGAAACGCCCTTTTAAATCAATATTTCATATCAATTTTTATTAATATTTCAACATTTGAAAACCAAACGGTTTTTATTTTTAAGTGTTTGTAACGGTTCATTCATCCAAAAGATTTTAAATTGTGATATGAGATGTTGGATCGGGTGGGAGGAGTTGGAAGGAAATTGGAGATAGGATGCAGGGAAAAAAGGAGAAAAAAGATTAAGGTTCTAATAAAATGTTTCTCTACAAAATTGTTAATAACCTAATTGATGGCCCAGAAATTGTTAGAGGCATTTCATATCGAGTCCCTGTCCGTAGAACTCGTCAATCTGTACTCTCCGACATTCCTTACTCAATGACTAATTTTTTGAAAAATAGCACTCTTCGAAGAATACAGATTACTTATAATGACAGTTTTAGTGACATCGGCATATTTTTATTAGATTATTTTATATATTTTCATCAGATCTGTTAAAGACATTTTAAATTTATCTCCTGCTAGACTTTTAACTTTTAATTTGACTTTTAATTTTATCTTTCAATTTTAACTTTTTAACTTTAATTCTTAATTTAAACTTTTAATTTTAACGTTTAATTTAAACTTTTAACTTTAATTTTAATTTAAAATTTTAATTTTCATTTTCACTTTCACTTTTGATTTTAATTTTAATTTTAACTTTTAATTTTAATTTTTAATTTCAATTCTTAATTTATACTTATTCATATGTACATCTACTACCTGCATCTAATTAATTATTTTTGGTTGTGAATTTTTACAAAGAAATATAAACTTTCATGGAAGCAGAGAGAGAGAGAGAGGAAAGTAGAGTTGGAGCTATACAATGTCTTCTCCCTTTTTTGTACTTTTTATTTGATATTCATATATTTACTTTTTTAGAATGAAATTATTCTCTCCTCCTGCATTCATTATAAATTAGTGTGAAATCTGTAATTGTTCTTACTTTTTTAAATTGTTCTTTTGTACCTTGTATTTATATAAAGACAGTATGATTTCCTTAATAAATTAATAAATAAATAAATAAAAGTAATAACATTTTAAGTAAACAAAATTGTTAAATTTTTACACAGATAGGTAGGTAATTTCAGTTTGTATTAATATCAAATCTCGTAAAATAGCATAGCAATAGCGTTTCACGGGCTTAAGTTTATTCATTTAACCTGCTAATTAATTATGCATATAAAGATTATCATGATTAGTAGGTGCTCGGTAGGTCCTTTACCACCTTTGGGTCTCTCTCAAGCACGTCGCGACCTCTTGGAGACGATAACTTTTCTATCATATCTTAATTTACCGCTATATAGCGCGTTCGGCGTCCTTCACAGGTATTTACCGTGACTCATTTATTCACCTTAGAGATTTTCTCTCATTTTTTACCTAGAAGCGATGCTCATAAATCATGAGGCGAATTCCCCGAAATATCAAATTAGAGATTCATCCGACATTCTCAGTAATGTTTTCGGCTGTCTGATTTATTAATCCGTATTTATTTTTCAATCAAACAAGGTCGTATTAACTAACATTTAGTATTGCGTGGTTAATCTTTCTTTTGAATTTGTAATTAAATAATACAAAACACGCTTTTTTACAAAAGAATGTGTAATGTGTTTCTCTTTCCGTAACTAATTAAGACGATTTATTTATGGAATATTTGCACGTTAAAAAGTTATTTCGTCCTTTTCTTTTTGTTTTTTTATTTCAAAATACAAAAATGTACAAAACATAACCGTATTCCCATGAGTTAGCAAACTCATTCTGGGACAGATACAATCAAAGATTATCAGATACATAATTAAAACAAAAATGGTCGAACCTCGGAAACCCTTTTTAAAAACAAATTGTAATATTACAATATTTGAGTTTGTCCAAATGTTCGTAGACAAAAGACTGGATTTCACCCCTTCGGGAGTCATTAAGATTAACAAATAACAACAGGGATGGAGAATACCTTAAATAAGGGAATATGGAAGTCTAGGCATTTACAGGGCTTATGACCTGTCATGGCTGGTTTAAGTGGCCACTTTACACACTGTGTAACATCCAACGGTTTGCCTATATTTGAACATCCATATTTCTTAAATTCTTCCATTTGTTGATTTTAGTGAAAAAAGAAAGTTAAAGTAAGTTAAAGTTTTAGTTAAAGTGAAAAATATATAAAATTAAAGCTAGGACAAAAAAAAATACTACCTCAAGACATGATCCGGTCTATCTTCTTGTTTTTTTCTAATCTTAGTGATTTTTTAAATCTATTTAGACTAAAACCAAAAAAGTCCAGATCTTGTCCCGAGTTTACAATACTACACAATCGGAATAACATATGAACGCAAATGCCTTTTTTATTGATATCAAATTAATTTAACCCCAGTTTTTTAAGTGATTGGGGATGAATGTTACAATATTTTTTATTGATACACGGAAAATGATTTCAAAACTATTGCCACCATCTGAGAAAAGGCGTAAGCGTAGCAGATATACAACCTCAATTAAAATTACGTTTCATTTTCACAGATGATGCTCCTTTAACGAGTAAATATCACAAAAGGGGATTAAAGTTTCCTTAATCGACCGAATAAAAAACGTAAATGAACATTAGTTAGATACACGAGTACATCCCTAGTAAACGGTATTGAATATTCATAAATAATGCATTGTATCTGAAGTAAGAATTGTACGAAACATAATAATTATTCTTTTATGTTGCTTCAGCGGACAGCAGAATGAATAATTCCGTACATTATTCAAAGCGGACTTTTTGTTGTATGAATGCACAAAATTAAGCTGGCGGACGATGAATGAAACAATAGGCGTTTCTTTCTCGTAACCTACTTTCGTACAGGTAAACACATGGCTCTTTGTGTTCTGTGGAGGACTGTAGACTAAGCTAAGATACAACACACGCTATTTGGTATTTTATATTTTGCAAGTTTTCCATGCAGAGTGGTTTTAACTTTAACGTTTCGGGTCTCGAGCGGTAACAAGCCAGCTATGACTGTGTATCTTTGACGCCACTTAAAGAATTACAAAATGGTTTGTCTTATTTTCTTATATATGTCTTGGTAAAACCAACTAATGCCAATGACTTCTGATCAACTCAACTGCGCGATTCTACTAACGAGTTATTTGTCTTTAATTTGTATTTCAGAAACTGGTGAAGTCTTTTTAACTACAAACGAGCCAACACTATCGTACAGTTCTTTCGAACGTGTTAGTACCTGTCGTTGAATTAAGTAAACATACAAATTGATTGTGTTCGCTCGCATATTAGAATGGTTTATATAAAAACTTTCTGGCACATAAGCATAGCAAACGGTACGGTATTACCAGTTGGGGCCTTTCTTGTAAAACCAACATTAAATCTTTACAAACCTCGGCTCTTAAATTGATTAACAGATCACCTAGACTTGATAAAGAAGAAGTACCCGAACTTCTTAAAAAGCAAGGGTGCCTGTCCGCAAATGCTATTCTATGGCTCAAATTTGTTACTAGATACCGATTTGATAGTAACTACCAGAAGAGGCATTTACATTCACATAATACAAGGCTAGCACAACGCGAAAGCTTGTCAGTACCGAGGTTTGTAAACAAGTATGGCCAAAGAACACTTCTTTATACAATTACTAAAATTTTTAATAATATTCCTAAGATGATTTTAAAAGAAAATGTTGACAAAGATTTTAAGAAAAAAATAATTAAATGGTTAATGTGTAACAGAGCTTTATTTTGATTATCATTTAATGTCATCTATTTTAATTCTTTACAAATAAATTTTGTGTAAAACTTAAGCTAGGGTTTCCTAGGACAGCGGTGCCCGTATTTTAACGGCCGTAGTGAACGGTGATGCAGTGGACAGCCGTCGTAATGGTGACTTGAGTGTGGTTTTCTAGGAAAACGGTGTTATCAACACCATTTAACACCGTTTTCCTAGGAAACCACTCTCTAGTCGACGTTACGACGGCTGTCTACTGCATTACCGTTCACTACGGCCGTTAAAATACGGGCACCGCTGTCCTAGGAAACCCTAGCTTTAGGCATGCTTTTAGTTCTTAATAATGTTTATATTACTTTTTAAATTAATACAATTTCTCTAACGTTTCTCTTTGTAAAGGAAAAATAAGAAATCTGCTGACAAGCCAGTTTCGCGGTTTAGTGGGTTTCATTATGTTTCCTTTTATATTTTCTGTATATGTTTTTACCTTCTTTAAAAAAAAATAAAAAAAATTAATAGACTGTGATACAATATTTGAGGTTCTATATACTTTTGAAACGGACTTTAGGGATATTTATTCGTCTCCATTTGCGTCAAAAAGGTTAAAATTGCTTTTACAATAGCAATTCTATACAAATTATTATATAAGTACAAAGGTAATTATTAAACATGCATATATGAGGAATACATTTTAACTAATAATATTCTATAAGTTCACTTGAACAGTTTATTTTGAACAACAACTATTTTTTAAAAGACACTTGACTGTTAAATGTAAATAATAGAAATATTGCGAGAAGCAGATATTTAATTAATTTTATTGTTATGTACATATTTTTCATTTCTTATCTTTTACATTTGTTATATTTAACTGCATTTAAATTATTGTTATAAGTTTTAAAAATTTAAACTTATAATTAGAAATCAAACACTGATTTGAGTCTACTGAACACTTTATTTTATTTTTACAAATATTTTACACTTTGTTCCTTTTTGTACACGCTTATATGACGCGTAATTAATAGATGAATCATGTTACAATTGCATTTATATATTTTGATAAGAAATTCTTAAAAATAGAAATATTGTATAATAATACATTTATGTTTATATAAATTTCCTCATAATATTTCAATCATGTTTTAAAATTAAAATGAACAGCAACCTGTTATTGATATTTTTTAGACAACAATTATCTAAATTTACAAAACTATAAGGCTTCATTAACTATCTCACAATACATACTTGTATGTCAATAAATACTTACTTTGTTATATTTTCCCCGAAATTCAAATATAAATACCTTAATTCCCCATTACCTATTAAACACTTAGCCTCACCCTTAACCATTGGTTTTTCCCTCAATTATGATTAATGTACATGCTTTAGTTCATAAGATTATTTTTATTTTCTACTTAAGTACCTTGAATTATATAACTATATAAGGACATTCAATCCAAATAATCTTCACATTCGTTTGAAAATGCCCTAATAAGGCGAAAAAATTGTCACGAAGTTTTTATTTTAATATGTTTATATTTGTAAAAATAAAATAAAGTGTTCAGTAGACTCAAATCAGTGTTTGATTTCTAATTATAAGTTTAAATATGGAGTTCTACAAAATAAACACCAAATCAATCAATCAATTAACATTTTTTTTGGTGTGTGTACGAGTGTCCTACACTAACATACAAAAAAAATTACAATATTTCTGTCATACTGTTTGTTTACCCAATAAAACAAATAAATATATATTCTGTGCCATTGAAGATGTAGACACGTGAAATAGTATCTACGAATATCTCCAAAATAATACATTTTTTTAAGTATACATCTTTATTGAATTACCTAATACTCTTAAAATATTTTAAAAATAAAAACAGTAATTCGAGAAACTTTTTCTTTTTGTAGATACAAATATTAAAATGCGTAATATTATGTATCTTTTTTGGGTGATACCGTGTATGTTGGATTTGATCCGACGTTTCGGCTACCATTGCAGGAGCCATCTTCAGGGAAAACTGTGTGTTTTATAGAGAAATGTATATAGTGTATAGTCGCATGCAAAAAAAATCCCGAACCACGTAATAACCGTCTCTTCCCCTGCTAGAAGAATCCGCACCCCTGGTATTAATTCTAGGTTTAAATAAATAATTTATATTTATTTAAATTTTTGTACAAAGTGTTATTTGTACATTGGCGGGCTTATTGCCAAATGTAATTTTTTTCTAACCAACAAATAAAATAAAAGTTTTATTTTTATAATTCAAGTTACTGAAGATATTCAATAGAAAATAAAGGTAAAAAAGCTAAAGATATATAAAAATAGAAATAAACGCATTTGTTTATAAATTACCTTTATTTAAAACTATTACTCAATCTATAAAAAGAAAAAAAGGTCTTTAAAAGGAAATCTACTTTCTAATCTAAAAAAGTAGCATTGGGGTGATTTTTATGGTTACTTATGGGGAGATTTGTATACGAAAAGTAAACATGTTTTTTTTTTTTTACAGATCGATAGTTACCAGCGCCTGTGAAATATTTTAGTAAATTTGTACTTAACTTACTAATTAAAATTTGTGATTATTTAAAAATTAGTCTACATTACCTCAGATTTATTTGATTTGAAGTGTCAGTGAAAAGTTATAAAAATACACCGAAATCAATAATAACTGATAATGAGACTCGATGGAGTTAGAAAATTGTTCCACAGACCACCGTGTTTGTTACCAAGTGCTACGATGAAGTTGACAAGTTCTAAAAGTGTTGGTTTTCTGCTGGTTCTGGGACTAGTGCTCAGTTACGTGAAGATCGGAGATGCTGCTACAGGTAAGAATATTTTACACAAATCTAAAACGAATTAACCGACCGAAACAAAATTTTCGGCCGAAACTAGAAAAGAAGCCAAAATTCGGTTTCGGTTCTAGTTTCGGCCGAAACCTAAAATGAATTACGGCTTCAGTTCTAGTTTCGGCCAAAACCGAAACCGAATTTCGGCATGTTTTAGTTTTGGCCAAAACCGAAACCGAATTTTGGCTTCTGTTTCAATTTCGGCCGAAAACGAAACTTAAACCGAATTTCAACTTTGTCTAGTTTCGGCCAAAACCTAAACCGAATTTTGGTTTCTTTTCTAGCTTCAGCCAAAACCAAAACCGAATTTCGGCTTCTGTTCTAGTTTCGGCTGAAACTGAATTTCGGCTTCATTTTCATTTACGGCCAAAGCCGAAACATATTTAAATATGTTGAAAGTCACTTCGAAACGCCAAAAATTAGGCGTTAAATTTGTCAAGTTCATTGAAATAAGTGCTGGTGATATAAAAGTCACAAATTGAATGTGAGAATTTGTTTACTTTTAGTGCTTTTTGGTTCACTGTTATGTTATAGGTACATAAAACCAATATTAGAATTACAAAAAATTGAAATAAATATGAATGACGTTAGCCATAAAATTCACCCGACGACAGCCGAACGCAATTCGTAATTTTTTGACCAAACCGAAACTCTGTTCGTTTTATTGATCGAAACTGTCCGGAACCGGAGCCGAAACTTCATTATTATTCACCACTGTAATTGGGCCTCTTGCGTTTTTTTTTTAGTTTCATAAAAAATATGAACGGGCGTATTCTTTTATATTTATATTCATGTAAGATTAATAAAATAATAAATGCGAAGAGAATATTTATTTATTCAATTAAAAAAGTACACATAAATAAAAATTAAGATACATAAAAAAAAAAATACAAAAACTAAATTAAGCCACTTTTTGTGGCTTGTTGGTAAAGTTTATTTATATAAAATTGAATCCTATTTAAAATAAATATCTTCACATAAACAATTACAGTCAAAATAAGGAGCAGTAGTTAGACTGTATCCGCTCAATCAAAAAAAAAAAAATAACAAGAAAAACAAATCTCATGAAAAAAAATATAAACATATAAATCAAATTTGAGTACATTATTTATAAAACATTAATATAAAAAAACTCTTGATTAAGAAGCCAATTTCTAATTTTATTCTTATTACATATATTATTAAATCTAAGGTCAGAAGGAATTAAATTAGTACAATATAATTCAATGTCCTACAACTGCTAAAAAACAAACTAAAAAACTGACACTACTCATACTAAAACCTAACACAATTATTTTTTTACGAAATATAATAAAATTTTTCATTGGTGTAAACTATACCTAGAGTAAACATGAGCATTCGAAATATGTTCCCTCAACTTGCGGCCGATTGGCATATGTTTTATAGAACGGACTTAAGTCTGTTGCTAGCGTTCACCGGCTACGTTTCTCCTCGCAATTACTAAAATGCCTATATTTACGTTAAGATACTGCACAAATCGATCTGGAACACCAATGGTATAACCTTTCACCGGTAAGTTATGTTTTTATTTTAATCAATACTTGTTGAAAATAACTATTTGAATGTTAAAAAATGTGTTATTATTATGTTACCAGCTATCTCCTGTCTCGGTCCTGCTCAGTTAGTCGGGCGTGTAGTGAAACGATAAACAAAGGTGACGCGTATGCGTGTACGCGTACTACTTGTTTTGCTTGTCAAAGTCGACGAGATATGACGTGACGATACTTGCTTCCTCCGCTGGTCATTCCTTTCCTTTGGGGACGACTTTTTAGCACGGATTTGTACGGGGTGTTATCTCTTTATAATATTATAGCTCAATGGTGTAAACTAAATAATTCGTTGGAAAAATAATTTGGCCAGTGACATAAATGGTTCTTTTTTTAATAATGAATGGTGACAATGTTACAAAAAATTTTAAACATTGACAAACATGTGCGTTGTTAGCATTCAGAAGCAGACCAATTAATTTTTCACTATTATCAATTAATCAATGTTCGTATATCATTATATTAAAACTACAGAAAACAGTAGTTTAGGTAACTAGAATGATAATAATTGGGTTATTATTTTACGTATGTTTTTTTTAATGACATTTTTAATGGCGAGTAGAACGTTAGTGAAACTACTCGTTAAAAAAATCTCAGAAGTCGTCAGGTTGTCGGAATTTGTCAGTTACATGCAGAATATTAATTATTATAATTAAAAATGTGACAAGCGTAATTTACCACCGTCTAAAGCAGCTGGTTGCAATTTTTGACTTTGGCGGTTCAGTTTTGCAAATAAGATCCGCCTGACATTATTGAGGTTTTCGTAATTGGAATTTGGAGTAATTTGCTTGAGCAAAATAAAATTTCTAACTGTAAATTTTATACAATACAAAAAAATGTTTCTACTTTGGAAATCAGCCGCCAGCGATGACAGAATAGTATTTTTGACCAAAAATTAGAAATTATTGCAACTTCTTTAATCCGACAACACAAAACTAATAAAGTAATTTTAATTGTATCTATGCCAGAACGAGTTTGCTAACACATAGGAATACAATTATGTTATTGTAAATTTTTGTATTTTAAAATAAAAAAAAAAAAAAAGTTGTTCAACTCAATGCACTTTAGTAGCCCTGCGCAATGTGAAGTGTAGCGCGGTTTGTTTTATCCAAAACGGTGAAACTAATATTTCGTGTTGCTGCGGCGTGCCGCGGAGTTCGACGCAGTGACACTCTAGTGTGTTTTGACCTTTATGAACAAAAACGTACACCTGAAATTTAATAGTTATTGCATATTGCAACTATTTCGGCACATTTCACTGACTATAATAGATATACTTGATAATTTGTATTGTCAACTACCCCATGTTTATAATTTTATCTGCCTGCATCTGCTCGTCCTTTAATCATCTGAACACCTTAACATTTTCTGACCACCGCGCCGCCACATTCATCTTTATATTTCCCAAATAACTATAGTGAAAGTGCTGTGTTCACCAAAAAAGGGAAAAACTACCCAGAAGCCAGGACTTGGAAATAGCATCCGTATTCCTGTCCTTGATTCCCTTTCCTGTCTTCCTAAGGGTAGAGTTTTTGTCTGTTGTAGTTTGTTTGGTCACATACTGTTCTTTTCCGCATCTGCCACCATCGCACAAACACACCTTTTATTTCCCCGCAAAAATTAACACAGATCAACGATTTAGTCAAATAATACCCACATAAAATTATAATAAGTAACGTTAAATAGAATGATAAAAGTCAAAACTAATAAAATTATTATTACGACCGACAATATTAAAATAACTTTAATATTTGTAAGTGTAATTTGAATACAAGGAGAACATTAGAAAGGAGACGTAACAAGCATCAGAGAAGGCCCAGTTATTCCGCCATAAAGTTAACTAAACAATAATTAAAATACGCAATCAGACTTCATCAAGTTAGTACATCATTATAATGTTTATGTCTCTCTGTAATTACTTGTTATGTAATAATTAGAGGCAGCGATAACCCTGTTATGGGTAATGGCTTCTGATATTTGGGCGTTACCAAATATAGTTATTAATCTAAGACATGTAATGCAATTCTAAGGTCTGGAGAAGTAGGGAAAATCAGAAGTTTTATGAATACAACAAAATTCCTTCGTGTATTTTTTATAAATTCCATTGGTAACTTTATCTGGAGGGTTTTTAATGTGGCAAGGTGGCAATTTGGTTAATTGACTTTTTCTTGTTTATAATCTGGACAATGCAATCCAATAGTGACAAGAATGTAACATTACAAATAATTACTAAATTTTGTGTTTAAAAGTATGTTTAACATGTTGAAATATTTTTAAGATGTTATTTGTTTTACAAAATACCTAAACACAAACAAAATGTTGATTTTAAAATAAAACTTCTGTACTTAATAAAATATAAAAATCGGCCTAAACTCTCAAAAAATTTAATCTGCTTTTAGTGATTTATGCTTGTTGGGATTTTATTGAAAGAAACAGTTTTCCGCTTAAAAACATAATTTTAAGCTTTAAATGGCACATTCAACTCGAAACTTACTATTTTGGGATCTGAACGGTGACGTTATGTTTAAAGTCTAATAATTATTCACATTTTTAGAGGTGGTGGTCAGTGCTTTGCAAGCTCCTGACGTCACTGGGACCTCTGAAGATCTATTGAACGTAGTCATGCAGAAATCAGCCAGCCATTGAAAAGTGAAGCTGAGATAAAAACACCTTTATAAAACGAGTGAATAATAACTTTGACAAAAGATAAACAATTAATCCGTTAGTTTTTTTTTATATTACAAATAAGAATCTAATGATGTATTTGACCAGTTTTCATGATTTTTAAAGTACCGCCAGATTTTTATAGTGCTATGGGTGTTTTTTTTGCAAATTGAGAAATGCTGTTTTGTGATCGACACTATTATTAGACGTATTATTATATTACGTATATATTACTATTACAGACGTTGATTATTACAGTTTTTATGTATGAAAGCAGTCTGTTGGTTTTTGGCAGAACATAGAATTGACCTTACTGCACCCGATAACACCAATATTTTTTCTAAATTGTAGACTGGCTGCTTTCTGCATAACAACGTTCTATTGTGACGGGTTTCCGTAAATAGTTCTCGACTTCCAAGCCCAGGTCTTAAAGAGCCTGGCTACTAGCTCTTTAAAGACCTGGGCTTGGAGTGGAAGGCGAGAGTTTACATTTTGCTTAATCTCCTCCTCTAAGCCCAGATCCGTAAAGTATCGGGCTTTTAGGCAGGGAGCGAGTTCTTTAACATCCTCAGGTTTAACCAGTGGTTTCCCAAGGATGAGGCTCCTTTTATAATGCAAAGCATCACACTCACGTACTCGTATAATGTGTGTTTCCTTATCTGCACTGTATAACCTACAACTAGATATTTCGGAAGGGTTCATTCTAGCAAGGTGTTTGTTCAATCTGCAATGCCCTGTAAGGTCTCTGGTGATAACCCTCACTTGATTTCGGCCAAAAAAAATTAATATCCCGCAATTAAATATTTAAATATTAAGGTATCAACATAATATTGAAAAATATATATAATGTAAAAAAAATATTTAAACCACGTTTGAACGAAGCATTGTAATAATTTATTTGTTATATGTCATTTCTCTTGTTCATCTCCCTTTTACTTAGGTATTTATTATTCTTATTTATGAAATATTTCATAGTTAAGACATTTATAATTATATACTTTGGTTTCAATGTAAACCTCTCAGAAACATACCGCGCTGAGTAATAATACATGTTTTAAGTTTTTTATTGACAAAAACAGTTATTTAAAGTTTTAAATCTGGGTGATAATTCTTTAGGAAGGATTGTAGGTCAGTGACTATGCATTATTATTATTTTAGTAATCTTTATATATATATAATTCCTCTGTACGTGTGATGTCACCATACTCCTCCTAAACGGCTTATCCAATTTACGTGCGGTTTTCAGAGAAATATAGATCTTTGCGCTGTGTGTGTTCGTAGATATTAAAATCTTCAATCGAATATGTAAAAAAGAAGTTAGGAGCATAAATGTGAGAATGCATTTGCAAAAAAATGGAAAGAAGTTGTTTTTTGTGTATAAAAAAAAGTTAGTTTTTGAATGTTTACAAAC